>NC_132997.1:94252270-94289770 GCF_048564905.1 Vicugna pacos | reverse complement strand
ACTATATATATATATATATATATATATTTGGGTGATGCAGAAAGGATTAATCCAGGAAGCTGATGTCATTGAATTGACTTGAAGATTAATTGGAGAGGAGCAGTAGGGAAGGATCTGAAGTTAGGAGAGGAGATGCGTCTCCACGATCTGAAGGGAGGCAAGATGAAAGGATAAAATCAGGGATGTCAGCTCAGTGTCCTAGGGTAGGGGACACTGGCTGCCCTGGCTTCCCACGATAGAATGTCTTGGAGGAGCTGCATGAAAGGACCCTCACTCCCCCCAAAGAGCCCCTCTGGTGAGTGTCTCCAGCAGCGCCTGGCAATCCCTGCAGAGGCAGCGCCTAGGGAAACGTTCTATGTGGGGGAAGAAGATGACCCCAGACTAGCCCTCTGGATGTGACTTCCACCAAGCTCTGTCTTGGCCTCTCCAAAAAACGAAAGCTTGCAGTCCAGCCTAGGGTACTTGACGCTCAGGAAACAGCTTCCGCGCTCTCGGTCCTCATCCCTTCCCCGCCCTCCCCCCTCCTCCACACCCCTGCTCAACTGCTTCTCTTGTATTGTGAGAAATACCACGACCCCCACTGGACAGAACCAAAGTGGACGTTTCCTGCCTGGGCAGGCTTCTAGGCTTACACAGCCACCAGTCCCAGGCAACTGCGGAGACACCTTCCTCCCCCAGGGTGTGCACCTTGACTCCTGGGTGGGACGCACCAACCTAGAGCAGCAGGGTTCCCAAAGGGAGACCGCGGGAGCAGAACAAAGGATAAACTGTGCCTGTAAAGAACCAGTTATTTCTCGACTTTGTAAAGACCGCGTCAGTCAAGAACCGTTTTCGAGAATCCAAACACAAATAAAGAAGTATTTTCTTGGCATTTGGTAACATCGTGTTCTGGCTGTAAAATCTAAGAACGTGTTTGCTATTGCAACATTATTTTTAATGAGCTGTTATTGGCCTGTCCTGCAGTTAGTATTGCCAACAGTGAAAGGCATCACTGTGTTTGCAGGTAACACAAGGAACAACATATTTGGACCCCGAATTTCTGTTTATTTTTCATTTGCAACACATGCCCTCGTTTTTATTCCAAACCACAGGGAAATAAAGGGAGATCTATCTTCACTGAGGTCCAGGCTAAATTTTGCCATAAATACGCATGCCAGTTTATTTGGAGGCAGTTTCCCATAATAGAAAACGATACTCGACGTTTCAGCCATAGCAGAATCAATTGTGTGGATTGGGTCTGAGCAACTGTAAAGCTCTGGAAGAAGGAATGGGCGCACGTGCAGGCGCGCCCCAGCGGACGCGCCCGCATAGTGCTCATCGGATCGTCACCGTCTCTGGGTTCCTCATCTCCCCCTTCTGGCTCCCCAGCTTCCGATGTGCCCTACCAAGAGTTGGGCGAGCAGACCCCATGCAGGGAACCGCGCTGCGTTGGCTAGGCGCTCTCAAGCACCTGCTTCCGCCCGCCAGACCCGCGCTCGCGAGCAGCTCCCGGGCCGCCGCGCCCCGCAGGCCGCCCACCAGCAGCGCGGACGCCGAGCATCTGGCCGGCGCCTGGGAACCGCTAGCTTTTCACTTCTCGGCGGCGGCCAAGATTAGGGTGGGGGACCCAGAGAAACCGTGTGCCCGTGAGGCGCTCAGCGCGGTGGACAGAAGAGGTCCTGGCAGGGTTGAGACAAAGTCCTCTCTGTTGCCGCTGGCGCAGTCGGGTGTCCTCTGTTCCCCGGCACTGGGCACACCAGGAACGCACCTACACCCGAGCCGCCCCAGGAGCCAGTTCCTCCAGGTCTGCGGAGGCTTCCCAGTCCCGAAGCTGGGAGCCGCTGTCCCTAGGGCTGTTTGATCTCCCTGGGTCGCCCTCTCGCGGCCTGGCTTCTCCCAGCTGGACGTCGTGATCCGCCTCTGGCCGCAGCTAAACATGAAGTTCATCCCCTTCTTCCCGCCCCCCACCCGAGAGGCAGCCGGAGGCCACCCCAGGGATATTCTGTCCAGAATCTCGCGGCTCCTGAAGGACCCGCGGCCTGGCAACAGAATGCGAGGCTGTGACCCTGCGATCGGAAATACCAGCCGTCTCTGAGCCCGCGGCTGTCGCTGCGCTCAATTCTGCGAAACAGATAAGCCCAGGTCCTCACCCCTTCCGCCCCGCATTCTTCCCTTGCTCGAAGGGCGTTTCAAGAAGCGTAAGGTACTGAGGAGAGAGAGGGTCTGGTCGCGAACAAAGCCGCCTCTGTCTCCGCCGCCTCCTGGATGATAGGGATGTGCATCCAGGTCGGACTCGGCCAGTGCAGAGGCAGCCAGAGAGCGAGGCAGGAAAGAGTTCGGAGACACCTGCTCTGGGGAAAATCGTCCAAAGTTAAACACTCTGGCAACACGAAGTGCTTCGCTTTTCTTTTCTTTTTAATTAATTCCATTTCACGACAACATTAAATGTAACAATATTTTGTGATTCTTTTTCTCTTTTTCTTAAAAAGGGACTGTATCTGGGCAGAGGTGAGGGAGATGGGTGGGGGAGACAAACTATCGCAGAACAACAGGTGTAGCCGACAGAAAGAAAACAGATTGGGTGGCAGAGCAAGGAGCCCTGAGGAGTTGAGGGTGAACTTTACAAGAAATCTGTACATTTATCAAATAAGTTAAAATTCTCCTAAATTGATTGTCCTTCACTTAAAGCGCTCCAGTATGCACGTCTTACTCCTTTGAGCATTGCTAGCTATCCTTGTTTCCTTCCTTCCCCCCTTTCCCCTTAATTTTCTCCTCCTAAACAAATGACCAGGATTATACATTGAAAACATCTGCTTCTCTCTGCGGACGAAGAAGCAGGGCTCTCAGGAAATTCTGTACAATATTGCACAGGTCAAAAGTACAATTACTGCAGAACAAAAAGGTAGGGGGAGAGGATAAAAAACTGTTTATTTTTTTAAGATATTGAAATCACTCTCAAAATAGGGCACAAAGTATTAATAGTAATATTAATAATAATTTACCAACAAATGAAATTCTCGCAGTATGTGCTACTAATAAATAAGACCATTCACACCAGGCCAGATGTGGAGCTGTTTCAATAATCAGAAGTCTGATTTGGGGCTGCCTTGTCTTTTGCCTGTAAATACTTGGAGAATCTTTTGGCCACAAAAAGGGACAGATGAAGAGATCAACTGCGACAGACCTCTGTGGCAGAGAGAAAGTGGCCTGAGTGGAATTCCTTATGAGAGGCTGCTCAGATTCTGAAAATTTGGAAGTAATTTATTGGGAATGGAAAGGAAGAACCACACCCAGAAATCCAGAAATAAAAGTACTAAAATGTGAATTCGCTCCCTCTCCCTCTCTCTCTCTCTCTCTCTCTTTCTCTCTCTCTCTCGACTTCTGAAAATAGTTCTATAGAAAATGAATAAATCAGAGGGGCTCAGGTTCTGTGCTTACTTTCCTTCTATAAAAATAAAACCAAAAGCCACAGCGCAATGCAAATTTGGCGGGGGGTGGTGCACATTTTACCAAAACTTTCAGCCGAAATATTTGACCTGGGAATTTTATCTTTCTCCTGCTTTTTCTTAATATAAACCAAAAGTAAGAGGGGAAGCGCCTCAAATCCATTAGGGGTGAATTGCACGAAAATGCTTTGCAAATACTTACAAAACGCTACCGATTGGGGGAGGGGAGGCCGGGGCAGCGCGCTGAAGCCCCGGGTCCCGAAGGCCGCTGGACGTCACGGCGCCCTCTGCCCGGCCCAGTCTCCTCCGGGGTCTGGGAAAGGGGCCGGGCGCTCCCTCCTCCTCCCCTCTCGGGCCTCAGACGGGCCGTAGCAGCGGCACGGACGAGACCACCGGGTGCGAGTAGTACACGGGGTGCGGGAAGGTGAGCAGTGGCTGGCTGACGGGTACCGGGGCCCCCGCGGCCGCGGCCGCCGCGCCCTCAGCCGCCGAGTTCTCGTGGTAGAGGATGGGCACCCGCACGATGCGCTGCGCCGCGGCATGGCTCAGGTTGGCCGCCTCCAGCTCGGCCGCCAGCTGCCGCTTCCACTTGTTGCGGCGATTCTGGAACCAGATCTTGACCTGCGTCTCGGTCAGGTGCAGCGACGCGGCCAAGCCGGCGCGCTCCGAGCTGCTCAGGTAGCGCTTCATGTCGAAGGTGGACTCAAGCTGGAAGACCTGGCTGCGCGAGAAGACCGTGCGCGTCTTCTTCTTGCGGCACGCGGGCTTCTTCTCGGGGCTCTCTGCGCCCTTCTTCCAGTCCTCGGCGCCCGGCGTCGTCGCCGCCGCCGCCGCCCCCACGCTCGCCCCAGCAGCGCCCGGCGCCGCCTCGCTCTCCTTCTTGCCTTCCTCTGAGTCGCTTTCCTCCAGAATGATCTCGTCCGGGCTCTTGGAGTCCAGCTCCTTGTGGTCGGGGTCGGCCTTAAGCAGCGGCTCGGGGGAGTCGCGGTCGGTGCCCGAGGCGGGGGAGGAGTCTCGCAGGAGGGCCTTCTCTGAGGCTGGAGAGAGACAGACAGACGGACGCACACACACGCACAAGGACACAGCCTTCAGCGAGGCCTGGAGCCTGGGGGCCGTAGCCTCAACCCGCGCCCGCCTCCGGGCCCCAAGCCTCGAGGCTTCACCATTCCCGCGGGCCTCTTCCTTCCCAGCTGGGCCAGAAGAGGGGCGCCGCGTCCTGGGGTCCAACCTTCTCCTGAGGACTGCCTAGAGAGACCCGGATGGTGGCAGCACCGCCGGTTCCTTTCTTTCCCTGAGCTTCCCAGCCAGGGGCCCGCGGAGAGATTCGCCTCCAGCTTGGGGCCGCCTGGATCACTCCCTCCATCCAGGCCAGGTCCCCAGTCCCAACCGCCTTAAGCCTCCCCCTTCATGCCCGAGGCCACTTTTCCCGGTAAGCGCCGCACCCCGGGCTCCAACTCCAACTTTTCTCACCAAGTGGGATTGGATTTCCAGGCAGCTCAACAGAGCGTGCGGGCAAGAGTTGCAAGCCAGGGGACGAAGGAATTTGGTCAAACAGCGCGTTTGAGGGTGCGGGGATGCCAGGGCTGCGGAGGGAGGCAGCGCGGACGGGGATGGGACAAGCGCGAGGGGAGGACAACGAAAGTTCAAAGAGAGGTCGGTACCTTCAGGTCGTGGGAGGTGACCGCCGGCGGGGGTCAGGGTGTAGGGGTACCACCAGGCCGGGGAACGCTCCAGGTAGTGCGCAGGCAGGGCAAACCTCTGCGCCGGGATCTCAAAGCGAGGGAAAGTCAGGTCGCCCACCTGCGAGAGCGCGAAGCCCGCGGCGCCCTCCAAGGCCCCCTTGGCCGCAGCAGCAGCGGCGGCGGCGGCGGCTGCAGCGGCCGAGGCTGGAGCGAAGAGAGTCCGTGGGGGCGGCTGCGGCTTAGGGGGCGGCCGGTGGTGGTCTCCGTTGAGTAGGTTCTTTATGGAGAACGGGGACTCCTTAGGCGCGGGAGGCGGGGGTGGCGGCGGAGGAGGCTGCGCGCTAGCTGTGCCGGGGGCGTCCGGCCCGGGCTCCGGCATGGTCCCCTCTCCTCCGGGTCCCCGGGAGGGAGGGAGCGGGACAGGCGGGCGGCCGGGCGAGCAGACGGGCGCCGGAAATCAGACCATAAACGGAACTCAACTACGGGGCGCAAAGTCGGGGGCCGCCCCGGGCGCAAATCCAGCGGCGGGAGGGCGGGGTAAGGACCCGGCCAGGGCGGGCTTGCATGGGGGAGGGGTGCTGAGGGGCGGGGAGCGGCCCTGCCGCGGCACGGAGGGAGCGAGGCGGCTCAGCGGCGGCTGCAGCTCCCGGGGAGGAGGCGGCAAGAGCAGTCCCCGGCTTGGGGCTGCGTCAATCCGGCGCCGGATGCTAATGATGAAATCAAAATGTCATCCAAGTTAAATGCGGGGAGTATACGGCGATTGGGCGCGTACAATGGCAAATGGGATTAGGCAGGCGAAGGCGCAGCCGAGCCTGGGCCCCGCAGCCGCCTCCGCCACCGCCCCCTCCTCGCCTTCCCTCGGATTTTGGCGCTTTGGCTTCGGGCTATAAGAGCCCGCCTGTTATTGGCTTTATATAGTCCAATTAGGCAGCAAATGAGGACAAGCCTATTAGCACAAAAGGATATTGGCTCCCGCTAAAGAGGCACTCGGAGCGCTCCGGCGAGCGCAGGAGGCGAGCGAAGGACGCAGAGCCGGCGGCGTCCCCGGCCGGAGCGCACTGACAGCCTCGGCGCCCGGAGCCCGCGCCTCCCTCTCCCCCCTGCAGCTCGGAGACCCGATTCCAGCCGCCTGGCCTGCGGGAGGGGGAAGGGGCGGGCCAGGCCCGCCCGGGTCACCTCGGGGTTATCCGCGCTCGCAGCTGCCTCTCCCCCGCCCCCAGGGGCTTGGCAGGGGCCCGCGGCCCCCACGCAGCTGGAGAGCCACGCAGCGCCAGCCCAGGAGGCAGGACGCGACCTCCGGCCCGCCGCGAACTCAACACTTTTCTACCATTTGGGGTCCAGCGACTTCAGCATTT
This sequence comes from Vicugna pacos, assembly GCF_048564905.1. NCBI lineage: Eukaryota > Metazoa > Chordata > Mammalia > Artiodactyla > Camelidae > Vicugna > Vicugna pacos. Next base: position 94,283,308 of record NC_132997.1, on the reverse strand, counting down.
TCCCTAAAGCGTGCTAAGGGCGCTGCCAGGAAGAAGGGGATTTGGGTTCCCCACCCACCGTCTAGTCGATAGGAAAGGAATCGGGGTGTAAAGCCTTGCACTGCATCAGCGGTCTCAGGAATCCGCGTGGCCTTGGCCTTTGGCCTTGAGAAACCGGAGAGTGAGCCTTCCCCCCAGAGAGCAGAAGTGGTTGTGCGTCTCTGCGCACCCACGTGTGCGCGCAGAACAGGCTGACGCCCGCGCGTCACTCGGTAGGGTGATGGGGCAGTGGCGTCCCAGCACCGACGGCTACGCTCGTTAGGTCATTCCTCTGCTCTGGCCGCCTGGGCCCGAAGCTTGGCGATTAACTCTGAGCCCGCGGCCCCGAAGACTGCACTTTCTCCCGGGAAGTCTCTCCGGCCGGTGTTTGGAGCTGCCTAATACTGTAATAGGGGCAATGTGAACCGAAGGTACTGCGGCGTACCTTCCTCCGGGGCGGCCTTGGCACCGCAGCATTGCCTGACCGAGGTCAAGTCCCTAGAGGACCCTGCTGGACCGCTCAGCTGGGCGGAAGATTACTCTACGCCATCGACTTTAAAAACAAGTCCCCAAATTGTACAAGAAAGCCGGAAGGCAGGCGTTTAAGACTTTAAGTATCAAATGAATCAGAATTGTTTGTGGGATCTCTTCCCAAGAGACAGCTTCCTGGTCAGAGAAAGGTGGCAAAGTAGCCATCACTCCCCTCCACCCACTGTGAGCTTCCTTACATCCGAGGTCTTTTCATGCCCCTTCCTTTCCTACCGTCTTTTTTTGTTTGTTTGTTTGTTTGTTTTTGTTTTTCGTTAGACCGGGCCCTCACCTAATTCAAGGCTGTACTGCACTGAAAGATGCCAACGCTTTGGTTACCCTGTTGAGAAGTGGGTATGTTTTATTTTCTGATGTGGTGCTTCAGACTCTCCCCCACCAGATCTCGAAGGGCACATTTAATACTTCTTTCAGCAAACATTCACCTACAGGAGTGAGCCCTATATTTGCTTTGGGAACCTGAGAGCATTGTAAATGGTGCTTCCTTAAACAATTATTTTCATTATCATTATTCCCTTGAGTTTGTACAGGGCTTTACTGGCATGTAAAATGCTATTCCATCCAAAATCTGACTTGGAACCAATTACAGACCTGAGACTCAAGCAGGATGGATCTCACACTCGGATTTTAGAGATGAGAACAGGCTTCCGGAGAGGAGGAGATCCGGCCAATGTCACCCAACCAGTGCTGGACACCCAGAAGTCATTTTCTCCCCGACCGCAGAAATAGCTCGATGCGCCTGTCCAAACAAGTTCGGCGGGCATCGCCTGCACCTACCCGCCACGCAGCAGAGAATGTGATGGAGAGGCCCCCGCGTGTGCGCGCGCGCATTGTGGGAGCTCTCCCGTCCGAGGCAGACGCGTGCAAACTTGGCCGAAGTTCTGACGCATAGAGCCGCCTTTAAGCTGAGACAAGCAGAAAAACTGCTCGTCTCCCGGGGAAAAGCAGCGTTCGGCAGACGTCACCGAAAAGTTCTGGCTGGGCAAGTGGACTGCTGGCTGATTGCAACTGGTGACTAGACCCAGATGGGAAGGTGTGTAGGCTGGCGAAGAAGAGTCTTCCCGGACAGCCATCCCTGCACCTTGCAGCGCCGCTACCAGAGCCACACTCTCTCTTGTCCCAAGTTCTCCCGGTGTCTTCCCTCCTAGGGGGCACAGGTGTGTGCACGTCTCTACTAGGCACAGGAGATGCTCGGGTATCATCGGCACCCCAGCCCATCCTTTAAGTTTCAAGGATGCTGGATTTGAACAGCCAAGAGCAGATATTAAATCTTTCTCTACCTTTCGCTTCGAGAAAACTCGTGGATATGGGGCCCCAGGCGCGAACACAGCCCTTCACTCGCCCCCTGGCGAGGGGTGTTGACTCTCTTTACTCGCACCCACTATTCCGTTCAAAGTCAGGCAAACAGCGCCCTCTATGGGACATCCTCTAAACCGAACCTGCTGGCTTCGCGGGAGAAACCATAGCTGGGGCACAAAAAGCGTTTAAACCCCCCACTGTCTTACCTTTCCCAGCTTTGGCTTGAGAACAGAAGCACTTTTTCTCTGGAATCTGGGAGAAGCAAGAAGTGAAACACTTGAAGATGTCTGTTGATCTTTACCTGGCCACCACTGGGAATGTTCTGTCCTGCTTCTCACCCTCCTCCCCTCCTTTCCTGACCCTGTTTTAGGGCTCATTTTATGCTCTGGCTTGTAACTGATCCCACAGGTTTCCATCCTGACTGCAGGCTAGATGTGAGCTGCTGGAAGGGTGGAGGGCGGCAGGGCTATCGCATTCCTCTTCCCAGGACTCAGCGCACAGTCGGCCAGCCAGTGATCCTCAGTTATCCTTGTTAATGCCTGAGTGAATGAATGAATGAATGAGTTCACAGTTCCCACTGCAGAGGATTCGCCTAGTAGATTAGGGTCCTTCAGATAGTCTGTTCATACCCAAAAGCAGTTTTAAAAGGTTTAATGAGAACTTGTCTTTTGATGACACATTTTACAACACCTAAAGGAGCCCCAGCACCAGGACCACTGGAGGGGCCCCTGATCCAAGGCAGATGGGCTGTGCAGGGCAGCACTCCCCAGCAGGACAAGGACTCCACAGTGGGACAGTTAGCCAAGAGGGAAAGGCAGCCTGGAGACGCTAGTGACTAACACCCATCTTTTACCCAGAAGAATGATGTTTGGCAAAGGGTGCTTAGAATGGCACCTGCCTCCCCACCCCAACCACACATGTGAACACATACAAGTCACCAAGTAGTGAGCTCCCCTGAGGAGGGGAGCATTTCCATACTCTCTTAAACTTCTGCTTCCCTCCACACGGTCCTTCTTGGAACAGATTCCTGGGATGCTTATCTGTGGAATGGGAGGACTGTTTAGGCTTCTAGCCAAGACTGCAAAGCCCCCAGGCGTGGAGCCTCCCCACAATTAACATAGCCAGGATTTGCACTGGTCCTGAAGGTGGCATTTTTAACACCAAGCTCTCCTGACCTGCAGGTCCTTGATCTGTAGGCAGAATGGACAAAAACCTGCCGTTGTGATCCTGAGGAAACTACCCCAGGCTACACGTGCTCTGGCACTCTTCCCTGAAAGTTCTCTCCCATCTGTTCCAGTGCTGCCAGGAATTCAGCCAAAGACCCCTCCCTTTGGCCAATGACTGGGACTCTGAGAAAACGCATAGTGCTTGGAGATGGGTCGTAGCCATGCTGTCCTTGATCATATATGCATCCTGAGTCACATACAGTGTCCTGAGAGTGGCTGCACGTTTAGCATTTTCCTGAGGGGAAAAGCCAATCAGTTTTGGATTCATTAAGTTCCAGGGGGATTCTTAACCTACAAAAAAATCCACATCCCAGGAATGAATAAAGAAAGTGGAATATTATTCACCAAAGAAAAGAAATGAAGCACTGATATATGCTACAGTATGGAGGAACCCTTGAAAGCATTATGCTAAGGGAAAGAAGCCAGACATAAAAGGACCACATATTGTATGGTTACTTTTATATGAAACATTGCCACAATAGGCACCTTCAGCAGAGACAGAGAGCAGATTAATGGTTACCTAGGGCTGGGGGATTGAGGACAAATGGGGAGTGACTGCTAATGGGTACAGGGTTTCTTTGGGGCAAGATAAAAATGTTCTAAAATTGGTTATGATGGTGGTTGGCCAAGTCAGTGACTATACTAAATCTGATTTAAATGGGTAGATTGTGTGATACTTGAATGATATCTCAATTCCTTTCCTCGACTCTCCCCACTCCGTTCCTGTTTCTGCTGGTGGCTGGGCAGGGAGTGAGGGACACAGGGACCATTGGCTCAGCCTCCTGCATGTGAGAATCTCTCTCCCCACATCAGAGGGAGTAACCTTGCCCTCTCAGCCCTCGGTGGTGTCATCTGGGCTGAGCCTCTTGATGGAGCCCATGGTCCACAGGGGGGCTGTTATCCTGGATGCCTTCCTTCCAGCTCCGATGTTCTTGGAGTCTGTGCTCCTTATTCAGTGCCTGAGGAATGACCCATTCTCCCTGAACCATCAGTTCTTTCCTGCCACGTGAAGGTGGCATGCTCAGAACAACTGAAAATCCGTGGAAGTATTTTTTCAACGGAAGCAAGAGGGTCTGATCAGATGTAGGTTCTGGAAAGATCACTTGAACAAGTTGAAGGATTTGTCATTAGAGGGAGGGACAAAAAGCTGGGATGTCCAATATCAAGGTGCTGGCAGATTTGGTGTCTGGTGAGAGCTCTCTTCCTGGTTTGCAGACAGCTGCCGCCTTGCTGTATGTATCCTCACATGGCAGAGAGAGGTCTCATGTCTCATCTTATAAGGGCACTAATCCCATCATGACCTAATTACCTCCCCAAAGCCCCATCTCCAAATATGATTGCATTGGGGGTTAGGGTTTCCATGTACGAATTTGGTGGGGTCACAGTTTAGTCCATGGCAACAAGGAAGTGAGGATCTGGGTAGGGTCAGAGCTGGGGGTCCCGAAGGAGACCCTGTATACCCAGAACTGAGCAGGTCATCCCAACCAGGCTTTACATATGTGCTGCACTTTGAAAAACACTTTCCCACTTAACCTCCCACATCTTCCTCATGGCTTTATTGTCAGAGATACTTATCATTCCCTTTCAGAAAATAAAACAAAGATATGAAGTCTCAGAAAAATTAAGCAACTTGCCTTCCTCCTCCTCAACCGGTTTGCCAAGCCTTTACCCTCCCTGACAACTTGGCTCAAATCCACGTATCAGAAATCAGTCCCAGGTCCTCAACTGCTGAGAGTCAGACCAGATTGAGCTGAGGTCTTCACACAGGGCCCAGAGTTCTTCTGAGAGGTCACGGAAGAAAACTGTCTCATCTTGTTGTAGGTCATAACGGGCTTGAGAGGGCATAGGAACTCAGTTGAAACATCGAATAAGTAGTTGAGAATCACACAGCCCTGGCTTCAGGTCCCAAATTGGCTACTTAAGGGCTGTGTGAATTTTTGTAAGCTGTTTACCTCTCTGTTTAAGTCTCAGTTTCCTCATTGAACGACAGCAATGATCCTGCCCACCTCTCAGGGCAGTAATGGGATGGGGGTGAGGTGTGCTCAGCAGGGTATCTGCCTAGTCCCTGCTGTGGATGTGTCTGTGGAGGGACAGAGGGCAGGAGGGAGATGACAGGGTGTCTTACTCATTTCAGGTTGCCCTAACAAACATACCATAGACTGAGTGTCTTAAACTGCAGACATTTATTTATATCTCACACTTCTGGAGGCTGGAAGTCTGAGATCAGGTTCCTAGCAAGACTCTCTCTCTGCTTTATGATGATCTTTTCACCATATCCTCAAGTGGAGAAAGGAGAAACTCTCTCTGTGTGTCTCCTATAAGGGCACTAACTCCATTCAGGAGGGCTCCACCCTCATGACCTAATCACCCCCCAAAGGCCCCACTCCTAGTTCCGTCCTGTCAGGGATTAGGGCTTTGACGTATGAATTTGTGGGGACACAAACATTCACTCCACAACCCAGGGGAGGCGCTTGAAGCTTGGATCTGAGTAAGTCCTGGTTGTCACCAGCACCTTTGTGGCTTGGCTGAGTCATGTCCCCTCTCTAGAGCTCAGTTGTCCTTGTTTCCTCATCCGCAAAGTGGAAGGTTATACTAGATAGATATAGCTCCAAAGCGCTATGATTTTATCATGTCCTTTTCTTATCTCCCTGAAAAACTCCTGTAGGTTTGATAGACTTGGAAGAGGAGCACATGCTCACACACTTCAAAACTGACCTTCCACAAGGCTGGTTCTCTCAGGGAACGCCAGCCAGAAGGAATTCATCCCAGCGCATAAGTTTGCCCCAGTTTTCTCCCTAAATAGAAGATCCAAAAGCAACTATAGCTCTGAAGATTTCTCTCTGAGAGATGTAAGCACTTTCTAAAATTCTCAAAGAGCTATGATGATTGATCAGGTAAACTGATTACCTGAAGTACGCAGGACCCTGTGATCTGTGGTTTGCACACTGACACTCCCGAGTGTGTATGCTCTTTTTCGGCAACAAGGGGTAGCTAGAATGCTGCAAAATTGAATTCAATTTAGCAAACACATATTGAGCAACTACCATGGGTCAAGCTCCCCACAGAGGGGCACAAGCTTGATTAAGATGTGGTCTCTACTCTCAGCGACTTTACTGTGTAAGGCAGGAGGCAGACAGGGGCCCCAGATAGCTTAAAGTCAAGTTGCAAGTGGAGGGAGGAGAGGAAGGTGGCATTGAACCCAGGTCTTTAAGATGGAGGTGATTTCAACAAGCGCCGATGGGAGAGAAGGAGAGGGTATTCCAGGTAGAGGGAACAGCACGTGTGGAGTCCCAGAGACTTGCACACGCAGGATGGTGTTGACCCCTTTGCTGTGTGCAGAGCATAGTTTGTGGGTAAGGAGAGAGATAGGAGTGAGAGTTAACTGTAAAGGCAGATTGGGTCCAAGTCATGAGACTCCAAAAGCCAGGCTAGGGAGTTGGGATATTCTTGCGGCAATGGGGAGCCAGATAAGGTGTTGGAGCAAAGGCATTGTCGGATCAAAGCGGTAGTTCATGAAGATAAATTTGCCATTTGAGTGAGGCTGGATGGGAGCAGGGAGAGTCTGGCAGCTGGGGCACCAGGCAGGAGGTTATAGCTACAATTGAGGGGAGGATCTGGGGATGGAAGAGAGGGGCTGGATTTGAGATTCACTGAGAAGGCAGAGCCACAGGACCTGGTAACTAATTTGACACAAGAGTCAGGGAGAGGGAATTACTGAACGTGCTTGAGACGGCACCATCCAGGAGGGTAATCATAAATAGCTGAATTTACACCAGTCTGAGGCAGTATCAATCCTGAAATGCATCATCAATTTAATAACAGCTTTTTAGATAAAAGAAAAAGCAAGATATCACTACAATAAATGTACACACTAATTGTCATTCACATCCCAGTTTCAGAAATGTTAAGTGTAAAAGCATACATCAGATCAAGGAAATACAATGATTGGGGGAACACAAGAGGAAAACCTGGTGTGAGGATGTGGCAGATCAAAATAAAAACAACTCTGTTGTTCAAAATAAGTCAGTTGTCCATGGGAAGATTTTACTTCTTACTTCACTGAGATCAAGCTTGCTCCTGGACTTGCTGTGGCCTGATACAGGTGAGTGTACTTGGCCGTCCCTTGACCTCAGGCTTGGCTGTCTTATTAGCCTAGGCCAATGGGATGGTAGCAGGCATGGTGGAAGCAGAGGCTTGAAATGTGCTTGTACAGTGGACTGAGCCCTCCTATGTCACAGAAATGAAGTGAATTCCCCACCGGGTAGCTGTCGTCCTTTGCCCTTGGACCCCAGGCTAAGCAGACCTGGACCCAACCCCCCGCTGAGGAGCCGCATCCAGCTGGACATTCGGCTTGAAGCAGAGTCACAATCAAACTGAGCCTGGATCGGCCAACTCGAGTAATACATGGTGATAATAAATGGTCGTTATTTTAAGCCACTGAGTTTGGATTGGTTTGTTATGTGGCAAGAGCTGATTGATACAGAGGGCGGTTATAATGCACTGGGTTTATATATCTTGAGTAGAAAAACACCCAATCAGAACAAGAAAAAAATAAGATAGAGTGAACAGTGTTTACTTACAATATTCTGAGCCTAACCTATTTCAGATTAACAATAGTTCTGGAGTTTCAAACACAGTGCTGATCAAATGACCAAATAGTACATTTTTGTATATGTGCATATAAATTATAATTTCAAAGTTTTGAGGCAGTTGTGTTCTGCCCAAACATATACATGTCCTAAAATGGCATTGATTTGGGATGTTCCTGTGTCCAACTTCACCTGGTCCCTATTTTCTCAACCAGGTCACTCTGGCATCACTACTTGGTGTTCCACAGCCACCATGAGTCACACCGTGGGGCATACACTCCAATAAGATTAATATTTCTTGAGTATTTCTAAGTGCCAGGCCCTACCCTATGCCCTGGGGAGGCAGATATGAATAAGACTTATGAGGGTACTGATCTCCTGGGGTTCACATTCTGAGGGAGAAGACAAACTAGGAAATATGAGATAAATAAGATTTTAGACTTAAAAAAATAAAACAGGATAACGGTATTTTTTTTAAAGGTCAAACATAAAAAATATACTACCATAGAACAAATCTCTTGTTTGCTAATTCTAGTGCTTTTAGCCTCCCCCATAGTTTAACGTCAACTGTAGATTTAATTTCCGGATCGCCAAACCTAGAGATGAAACCTAGTGGTCAACTAGGAAGGATGCTTCAACTGAATTCCTATGCCCTTTCCTTTAGCCTAAGACTGGCATTTTTCTGCATCACCCTTTCATCAAAATGTCCTGGGTGTCTACTCCAGGGCAAGTGCCATGCTAGGCATGTGCTGAATGAATGTTATCTCTTTCAATCACCTCATATTTTTGCAAGATTAAACTTGAGGAAGCAGAGATTGACCAACCTGGCCAAAGACCCAAAGCAATAAGGGGTGGGACTGAGATAGTCTCCAAGTACAGCCTTTGCACCTGCAGATTCCTGCAGTTCAACCAATATTGGATAGAAAATATTTGGAAAAAATTCCAGAAAGTTCCAAAAAGCAAAATTTGAATTTGCCACACTCTTGGCAACTATTTACATAATATTTACAACTATTTATGTAGCATTTACATTGTATTACGTGTTATGAAGAATCTAGAGATAATTGAAAGTATATGGAGAATGTGCATAGATTATATGCAAATACTATGCCATATATATATTATATGAGACCTGAGCATCCTTGAATTTTGATATCTGAGGGGAGTCCTGGAATCAATCCCTTGTGGATGCTGAGGGACGACTGCACAGCATTCTTTTCACAAGCCACTGCCCAGGGCCCTATGCTCTCACTCCCAGCATGAAATGAACCTCAGTTTATTGAGATACCTCCTTGCCTAGGAATCGTCCTGCCCTCTCCCGCTCCATCCTCCATTCCCAGGAGCCGTGTGGTTTTTGGGGGGGAAGGGGTAAGTAGGTTTATTTGTTTATTTATTTATTTTTAATGGAGGTACTGGGGATTGAACTCAGGATCTCGAGCATGCTAAGCATACACTCTACCACTGAGCTCTACCCTCCCCCCAGGAGCCATGTCCACTGGTTGGGAGTGTTTGGACATGTTTTACTAGCCACATGCATGATGAAGTGCAGGAAGCAGGTCTGGAGAAAGAGAAGCAAGAGGTTGCTTGGAGTAGAGAGGAGATGGTCTGATCCTTGGTCACTTTCTTATCCCTGGTTACACTCATGCCCTGAGGCCTGGCTGCATTTCTGTCTTTGGGTTCTGTGTACCCTTACACTAAACTTCCCTTTTCTGCTTAAGCTGATTTGAGAAACTATTCTTATTTATCTGTTAATTTGACAAGAGTTTGACTGATTCTTACTGAAGTGTACATGACTAATACACTCCCTAAGATGTTTGTAGCATGTGTATTTAAAGACTAAGAGCTGGTCATGATGCTCAGTGATTCACGTGCATTATCTGACTTCAAGCCTGTGCCCTTAAACTTGTGCTATACCGTGTCCCTGGTATATGAGAGAATACTCATAAATATGAAGCTATCAGATTGGGATGTCAGAGCTCACAGTTAGCTTGGGTTTGAAAGGTCAGGGAGAATCTGGGAAAGTGGAACAAGCAAAGGGCTCCCTGGCCCATCAAACCCCCACCTTTGCCTCCTCTACTGACCCAGCTTAGAGGCCTGAGGTGGTGCAGACACCTCATGACTGTTTACTCTCTCAGCACATCTTGGTCATGACATTGGGATGTTGCCTCTATGCCCTCATGTTGCACAGGTGTTTTTAATCCACTAAGGGAGCAGGCTGCGTGACTATTCCAGGAAGCTGTGCATGTGTGTTGGTGAGGGGTGTTCCCCCGCCATCCAGGAGCCTCTTGCAGGCAGGAGAAGCTGCAGGATTTGGCCAGGGATGCATCTCCCAACAAGACAGTGAGGTCTGCATAGAGGTGGTAGTGACATGGCTGGACCCATGACCTGGACAGCACCCCCTCTCTCCCCTGGGGACTAAGATGAGATAAAGTGCTAGGGTGAGCATCTCTTGTCCTGGGGTGAACCCAGGCCCTCTGCACTTCACCCACTGCTTCTAGAACTTTCTCCTTCAGTCTGCATCATAGCCCTGCTGGGGGGCTACACAGAGCGTGAGGGAGAGGTGAAGATGGTGGGCTCTGCCACCAGACTGCCCGAGTTTGAATTCTGTCCCTGCCACTTACCAGCCATGTGAATGTGGACCAAATGCTTGATTGCTCTGTGCCTCAATATTCCCATCTGTAAAATGGGGATAACATGAGTATCTTCCTCCTGGAGCTGCTGAGGGGATCAAACAAGACAACGTGTGAAAAGTGCCTGCATGGGAGGTTCCCGGCATACACTCCATAAATGCCAGCTGTTGGTGACAGTTGGAGTGGGCATTACTATTTTGTCTGCTTTACAGGTGATGGCTCTGAGGACAGCGAAGGCAAGAGGCTTGCCAAGGTCACTGAGCAGTCGTCCTTGGATAGGTGGGTTTCCCCAAAGCAGACCTTCAGGTGAGGATTGTTTGATTAAGATGGTGCTCCCGGGGGGGCCTGGGAAGAGCAAGTGGGATGGGGGGAGGGAAGGAAGCCCAGCCAGATGCAATGTCAGGCCAAGTTCCGATCCCAAGGGGGAGCTCCGAAGTGACAGTTATGCTACAGAGTGCCCTGTCAGCTTCCTGCTCCTCCAGGCAGTCTGGTCAAGGTCACCCCGGGAGGATCAAAACTCCCAGCCTCTCCAGCAATCTGGTCATTTGGGCAAAGTGGCTCCAGTAGCCCCAAGACCATCCTCCAAAGAGAATCACAGGTGCTTGTGGTTGGACGCAGAAGCACCCAACGCAGTGCAGGCAAGACGGGCAGGATCTGGGGGTCTGGCTGGAACACCAGCACTGTCCTACTCAGTGGGTGGAAGCAGGACCCCAATCTATGGCTTCTGGATTTAAGTTTCCTCCATGCCAGGCTCCTACATCCCTTGAAGGACCTAATCCAGCAGGACAGACCCGGTCCTCTCACGTTCGCCCTTTTGGAGGCTATTGGCTGCTCCCCGCTTTGGTGACAATGTTGAAACAAGGGACGCTGTCCCCACTCTGAGGACAAAAAAGGCCCTCTCCTCAATCTCCTTTTTGTCTTTGGAAATTTGTGGCAACCATTTCAGTTTAAACATATGACAATTAAATCGTTAAGAGTTCCGATGCCGAATTAATTACCCAGTAGAAAAGGGATCAATTGTGTAAATATATCATTTATGTAATGAGTCCTGGCTGTGATTTAGATGTCCGGATTGGTTTTTCTTCCAGCTTCTGTCCTGAAAACAAGTCTAGCCTTTGGGCCAGAGTCAAACAAACAGCCTCTAATAGGTCCAAATGCAGAGCATTAAGTGGCCCAAATAGAGAGGTGGGGGCAGGTGATGAGGAGGGGGGCCAAGATTGTGGGAAAATTGGAGCAATTTGCCAAAATGAGCCAAGTTTGTCCTATTATTCTTCATGTCTCTGCAGAAAATGACTCTTCAGAAACAGGGAGTGGAAGTTAAAGATCCCTTTAAATGACATTTCATTTCACCCCTGCACCCTCAACCCCCTCCACCAGACATCACAGTCCCGTTGTGACAGCCTTTGCTGAAAAAGGAGCCACCGTCGGGTTCCAGGACTCGGCAGAGGCCCCCCAAACATTTAACATCCTTGGGATCCCAGGTGCTGGTTTTGTAGTGTGTATGCTTCCCGTTTGCCCAGCCCACGGGCCAGGTAGCAGGTTCGCCTCAGAGATGCCTCTGAGCTGGAACCGCCCTGGGTCATCCAGTCTCCAGGGCCTGCCCAGAGCCCAGCTCCTAGGGGACCCTCAAACGTGTTTGCAGAATGTTGCCCAGGCTCAGAGGGCTTGGAGTGAAGAGAGAGGCTCTCTGCACAGTTTTCTCAGCTAGGTGCCCCCTGCCTCCGGGTCTCCCAGGGAGACCCCCTTCTCTGAGAAACAAGCCTAGGCATCCTGGACTTTCTCAAGTTCATTCGTTCGTTCGTTTGTTTGTTCGTTCGTTCCTTCCTTCCTTCCCCACTTCCTTTATCTCCTCTGCATATGGAACTACCCTGCCCCTGCAGGTAAGAGTCAGTATGGTGGATGCGGGAGGGTATAGCTTAGCAGTATAGCACATGCTTCACATGCACAGGGTCCTGGGTTCAATCCCCAGTACCTCCGTTAAAAAAAAAAAAATCAGCTCTGATTCCAAAGGGGAGAGGGAAGAGTCTGGAGGGGTCATGCAAGTCTTTTGCCTCCCTGAGACTCAGTTCCCTGATTTGAATAACAAGGCCACTAATTTGCGATTACAAGAGCCCCACCAGCCCAGCTCTCCCAAGATACCCATCCTGGGGGGAAAGGGGCAGGAAGCTGCTGGATTTTAAAAGGTGAAACTTGGCACTTAAAGGGTCCAGGAAGCCTTGGCCTTGGGGAAAATGAGATTTGAGGGGGGCAATTATGCATCAAATGCCATGTATTTGTCAGGAATTCATTGCTTAATTGATGTTTTATTGCTCCCACTGACACGTGTGATCGAAATGAAATTGCATCTACAGGGGAGGAAGTGAAATTTATTTCTGCTTGTATCTTAATAGGGGGAATAAAGCGTCAATTAAACAATGAAGATGACATATATTTGATGTATGATCTGAAGAAGGAATATTACTCACTAAAATGTTATTTTACAATTTACAGTTGTGGAGCACCTGGCAGTAAGGAGAGGCACAGTTCACACATTTTCCATTATTTAAAAATAGCAAAAAAAGTATCATTATTAAATAATACAAGAAAACTTCACTTTTAATAGCATAGTATAAAAATCGTACCAGCAAGTGTTCTGTTGAGTTACCTGCTAATTAATAGCAGGTCTGGGATGGAGGAACCAGGAAAGTAGAATGAGAAAAGATACAACATTTCCCTGATCTTAAAAATAATATGGACAAGTAACTCAGGAAGCCAGAATCATAATAGGAGCTGCTTACTGAGCTCCTGTGTGTCAGGCTCTGGAATGAACTTGAACTTGATTCTAACCTTCAAAGTAACCTGCTTTACAGGCAAGGAAACTGAGGCTCAGAGACCTGGCCAAAGGTCACACAGCAAATACATAGCAAATCCAGGGTCTGGACCCAAGTTTGGATCCAAGGGTCCTCTCTGTCCTTCCTGTCCGCAGGTGTGTAATAGACGGAGTTTATGTAGATAGAAGGCCATCAGAAGGGAGTGGAGAAGAAGGAATTGGGAACCACAAGGAAGCATACAGAAAATTCTGAAAAAAGTCCACTGTGGACTAGAGCTGAGTTATGTGCCTTTTATGAAGATCGTATTCAGAAGTTAGTTCTCTAGCTGGACAATGAAACCTCTACCTGCTTCATGAAAGAAACAGATTCTATAAATTGGAAGTCTGTATATCAAGTCCAGAAATTTTGCACTTATTTTTATTATCAAATTGGTAGTTTAGTCCTTTTCAAAAGATATATGGCCTCAGTATGCAACCAAAAATGCCCATGAATATAGAAAAGCAGTCAGAAAAGTAATTTGCCATAAATATGATAAAGCATTAATATTCTTAATGTTTACAAAGGGTTTACGTGTCACTAAAAAATATTTAACCATTACAACGATCTAGGTAAAATCATGTAATCAGCCAGCCTCCGACATACTGAACTGACTAGACAAGTAAATGCAAATTAAAACAGCAATGGAATACTTTTTTATTATTAAATTAGAAAAACTAAGAGGAAGAGATAACACTCTATGCTGGTGAAGATGAAGAGAAATAGTCTTACATCATTGTTGGGAGTGTAAATCAGTATAAGTTTTCCAGAAAATAATTTGTTAGTATGATTAAGAACTTTAAAACAGCTGGAACTTAACAATAAAAAAATTTTTTTTAAAGCATGAACTTTAACCAGTAGGTTCCCTTTAGAAATAAATATAAGCTTACACACACACACACACACACACACACACATACAGACACACACACATAGATACACATTCCACTGTTAATCTGTAATACAATATGATCTAAATAAGCAAATGCTTACATGAACTGAGTATAGGCCAATATACCCATATGTGATAGAACGTCACACCAATGGTGTTTTTGAAGTCTGTTTAATGACAAGGAAAAGTTCTCATGACATAATCTTAATCAAAAACATTAGTTACAAAGTACAACGTGGACACGATTTTAAAAAACACTCTGTGCGTGTGTGTAGGAAAAGAAACTTTAAAAACATAATAAAACTTTCACAGTTCTTTTTTAATAATGAGATAATGGGTAATTTTAATTTAGTCTTTGTACTTTTGTATAATTTTCAAATTCTCTACCTTTAGCAAATGTAATTTTTGTAACTGGAAAAAAAACATTTTTGAAAAACAGCAGAGTACATTTGAAATGAAAGATTTAAAGGGAAGGATTTTTGAGAATAAAGTATGAACGCTATTTATAACAAATCACAAAATGAACACAGAAGAGTTAGCATGGGTTTCTATTAAACATCAATTTGCTTTGAAATCTAAAAGACAAAATGACTGCCAAATAAATTCAAGTAAACTTATTTGAACAAAAAAATACTAGATAGGAAATTCACTTAACAGTGAAGCTGATGGTTAAGAATAAATTAAGTTGGCTGTGCCCTGGCAAGACTAACTAGCTCAGTCCACCAGTGGGTGAGTCTACTCCCTGCAGATTCCATCTGAGTATCGGACTAACCAGCGTGGGTTTATATGTGTGCAGAGTATTTACTATTTTGGCAGCTTGGTGGTTCCTGGATAAATGTACAGCTGGATTTAGGATTTGGCTCTTTTTAAAACTGGTGTTCTCTTGCACTTGCTTCAGCAACACATATGCTAAAACTGGTGATCTCTTCTTACTAAGCTAATACGGATGGAACTTAATTTTTTTGTTTTTTGGTTTTGGTTTTGGTTTGGTTTTCTGATGGGAGGGAAAGAAAATATTTTGTTTTACTTAATTTGAAAGAACTATGCGAAGAGATCATGAGTGGTATAGTGCCTGTCCCATTCTTCCCTGTTTTCACACGGAATTGGAGAGACTCTGGGCTCTGGCATGGGGAGCGAGGCCAGTCCTCTGCCTCGCTGCAGAGGTGACATCCAGCATCCCCAGGCAGGGCTCGTGGTGGGCCCCAAGAGACGTGGCAGTGGGATTTGGCAGAAGGGTCTTTGCAAGGACGTGGGGCTAGTCAAGAAGAGTTGGGAAGGCTGGAGATGTGACTCAGATAAAAGCAGCAGCTAGAAGAAACTAGACAGAGGTGAGCACAAAGTCCTGCCAGAACTTTCTAGTTGGAGCTGACTGCTGCCAAAGCCTTCAGCACAGGACCTCACCAGCATGGCCACCGGCCTCTGCTGGGAACAACCAGTAACTGTCCCGCTCCCTCCCAAGATGCACAAAGCCAGCAGGAGCATCTGATTTGTCCAGCCCAGGTCACATGCTGTGTTCTTGCTGCCAGGGGTGGGAAGACAGGTTTGCCCCACCTCTGTAGCTTCTGTGCAGGAGCGAGCCTTTGCCTCCACCTCCAAGATCTGCACAACGGTGGGAGGTCCCTGTATGGGGCCAGTGTTTCCAGGCTGCGTGGCCAAAACAAAGCAAAATCCCACTGCACAACCTTGAGGTAGAAGATTAAATGAGAAAAGGAATATGAAGCATTTGGCACAAAGCCTGGAACACAACATGGCCTCATTAATGTCTGCTATGATCATTATTATAGTATTTATTATTATTTTAATAATTATTACACGTGAGACCTAGACTTGACCAATTGGATGCTCTTCCCGGGAGCTCTGACTCTTGGGAGAGTGATGCAAGTTTTGTGCAAAGGCAGTAGGGGAGAGTGTTACTTAATGGAATTCCAAAGTGACAGCTTTTGCACAGAAGACATTCCATTAAGGAGGAATAATCAACAATATCTGATCAATAAGGTTCTAATCAATAACCAATATTGACAACCACGTGCTCTGAGCTCCACAGAACAGCTGCGTGGATGTATTTAGATTCTCAGATCACTCAGGAAAAAGAGGTTTGGGCAGAGGTTGCTGGATGTCTCTCCGAGCATCCTCTCCCCTCTTCCTGGTAACAGACCCCAGTTTTTAGAGGGCATTTTGCAGGTGGGAGTGTTCATGCGATTAGATTTTAGCTAACCAGGTCTAAGCGGAAGTATTATAAATATCTCTAAGAAATCTGCTTAAAGCTTCTGTTCTGTGCAGCCCAGTCCTCCCCAGCACAGCCTTAGCATCTTCCTCTCTGTAACACACGGAGAAGCTGAGGTGTGGAAAGGTTAAGAAACACGTTCAGATGCCATGAAATTACAGGGCTGATAAGTCAGGTCCTCTCACCTGGATCGCCGTGTTCTCTTCAACACACCATCCCATCTTGCCTTTTGAAAAAGCAACATTATTGAGGTACAATTTTCATACCATAAACGTGTAGCAACTTAAAGTGTACAGTTAGATGATGCGTTTTGTCAAATGCATACACGTGTGTAACCACTACCACATCGAGAGAGAGCATTTTGATTCCCCCAGAAAGTTCCCGGCTGCTTCTTTGCAATCGCCCTCCCTCCCCCAGCCTCAGGCCACCACTGACCTGCTTTCTGTCACTATAGATTAGTTTTGCCCGTTGTAGGATTTCATGTAAATGGACTCATGTACTGTCTACTGCTTTGTGCCTGGCTTCTTTGGCTCAGCAGAACGTTTTGGGTCTTGATTCAAATTGTTGTGTCAGTATTATTATAATCAGTAGTGCTTTCCTTTTTCTTGCTGACCAGGGTGTGGATGTACCGCTCTTTGCCTAGTCACCTGTTGACACACATTTGGGTTCTTCCCAGGCGAGGGTTGCTATTAACATTTTTGTGCAAGTCTGTATGGACATTCGTGTTCATTTTTCTTGAGTAAATGCTTAGCAGTGGAATTGCTGGGCCCACAGGGTAGGATGATGTTTAAGTGTGTATGGAACTGCCAGACAGTTTCTTAGGAATGTCCACGGTATTTTGCCTTTTGAAAAACTGGTTTTTAAATTCTGAGTTTTAAACAAGGTCATTTTGAAATATCTGACTTATTTAGATGAGGTTCAAGCCATGCCCCTCTGGGTGACCTGCTGGGGGACAGACAGTCCCTTAGATCCCAAAGATCTGGTTTGAAATCTGCTCTGGACTGAATGTTTGTGCCCCCTCCTCCCAATCCTTAGGCTGAAGCTCTAACCTCCAGTGTGATGGTGTTAAGGGGTGGAGCCTTTGGGAGATAATTAGATTGTGTGAGGTCTTGAGAATGGAGCCCCAGTGATGGAATTAGTGCCCTTGAATGGAGAGGAAGCGACGAGAGCATTCTCTCTTTCTCCCTTCTATGTGGGGACACAGCTAAGAAGGCTGCTGCCTACAAGCCAAGAAAGGGGCTCTCACCAGAACCCAGAATCTGACCATGCCAGCACCTTGATCTGGGCCTTCCAGCCTCCAGAACTGTGAGAAATAAATTTCTGTTGCTTAAGCCCCACAGTGTATGGGATTTTGTTATCGCAGCCCAATCTGACTCAAACAAAAACCCTTGTTCAGCCTCTAAACGTGACCTTGAACGGGTTACTTAACCTCAACGAGTAGCAGCTTCTTCAGCTATAACTTGGCTGATAACGTAATGATGTCCACCCCAGCTGGTTGCTGTTAGGATTCAGTGTGATGAGATACTATTTGTGAAAATGCCTGGCACATCATGGTTGCTGGTAATCTTGACATTAGCTTTATGATGAGGGGTTTTGCTGGAGAATAAGGCATCTTTTGTACCCTACCACTGGAGAGCAATCCATCATCACGTTTTATAAGTTGTAGAAATAAGTCCTTTCAAATGGATTTGCTTCAACAGTTCATATTAGAATTGTTGACACTTCTTGGAGTCATCACCGTCCAGATGACTGTGTGTAACTCAGCAGGTGGGAAGGCTGTTGACAACATTAATTGTTTCATAAATAGTGTCAGGATGGCATTTTTTTCTCCCCCTTTGGCTTAAACCAAGTTACTGAAAAACCAATACTGTGCCATATGTTTATACTTTTCTTGGCACATAAACCAGATATTTTACAGACAGGGATGGGTAATAAAAGGCAAGTATTCACTCAAGTCACATGTTTGATTCTCCATCAAAGAAAAACAGCCATAACCATCCCAATTCCACTGAAATTTCATCAGGATTAGTTGTAAATCTCAGACATTGGTGACATCACCTTAAGCAGAAATGGCTGCGGAACTCAAGAAACAGCCTGACCCTTTTTAGGTGGGCAGTATGTCAAGTAAAATTCTGAATATATGCCCTATTTTCTCATTGGCTTTCAGTATAGGAAATGAGTTAGGTGAAGTAAATGTGACATTTGGAAGGAAAACCAAAGAATTGGCACTATTGTAAGGGTAAATTGTAAGGGTAAATCTGTTGACCCATTGGTATTTTTATTTTAAAAAAAAGTGGGGGAGGGGGCAATTAGGTTTATTTATTTACTTTAATGGAGGTACTGGGGACTGAACCCAGGACCTCGTACATGCTAAGAACGTGCTCTACCACTGAGCTACCACTGAGCTATACCCTCCCCTGCACTGGAATTTTTAATAGTTGAATTGTTCTGGGCAGATGACTCTGGGGAGGCCTGACTGGCCTCCGAACTGACCTGTGGTTATTTGCTGTCACAGAAAAATCACATCACGTATATATATTCAACCTAAGTATGTTCCCCAATAACCAGGGAGTGAGATTGATTCTGCCGGAGCCTGAGCCCTGGCGGAGTGTGGGATCCAAGACCTGACCCCGCTGTTGCCCCCAAAGTCTTGTTTCTATCCCCAAGTGTGAAAATCGGAGCAAAGTTGAGTGTAACTCTAGGATTTCAAGTTTTCTCTTCTTCGTACCCCGAGCCCCAGTTTCGTGACGGCATGCTGCCCCAAGCCCCAGGAAGACCCTGGTGCCCGAGCTGGGCTTGCTGGCAGATGACATGCCATTCTCCCTGGTGGCAAATAAATGTGACATGGATACCACCCTTCTGGTTGATTTAAAGAACTTTCCAGAGTGATTTTGTCACTTGGCACCACGCTCGTCTCTGACCTCTGCCCTGGTTCCCCCGCCTGGAAGGGCTGCGGGGCTCTCCCACTGATTCTCAGGCACAGTTCAGATCTAGCCTTTGCCTGGAGCCTCCCCAGGACACCCCCATCTCCTTCAGGGCTAGGCTAGGGGCCTCTCTGCATTGGGGGGATGTATATTCTTAGAAGGTGAGCCTTGGAGCTGGAAGGGCCCCCCATACTGTCACCAGGCTGCTTCCGTCAGCAGTGAGCCTCCCTCTGGGAACAGCAGACAAGCCGGCTCGGAGAGGAGCTGGCCAGGGAAGCAGGTTCAAACACACCCTCCATTTTACTGATGAGACAATGTGCCTGAGGCTTCGCATTTCTGACATTTTTAAGCAAAACATGATGCAATTGCAAACATTTCATTTTTTTTCTGGAAGAAACTGCTTGAAACTGTTGACAGTGATTCCCTTAGTGGGAGGGACTGGGGCAGGGGGTAGCTTCTGTTTTTTTTTAATATCCATTCATTTAAGTGGCAGTACAGCATAATGGTTACACCAGCGGGCACTAGAGAGAGGTTTTTGGTTTGGAAACCCGGTGTTGCCCCCTCTTCCCCAAGTAGCCTTGGCTAGCTTGTCCACATTTCCTTCCTACCCTCTTTATTTTAACAAGGTCAATATGTATTATCTATGCAATAAGATTATTGAATTTTCTTCTTTATAATGTTCCCTATTTATAAAATCCTAGTAAGCATTTACCTAAATAAAACACAGGTGCCTCAGTGCTTGTGCAAGAGATATCCGTACGATTGAGGAGATTAGAAAAGGGGGGCAGGCAAACATCTCTGTTTTCTGGGGTCACAGAAGAAACCAAATAGGAGGTGCTGGGCACCCAGTCTCCCTGGGTTGTGCTGTCTGGCTGCCCCATTTTGGCTGGGCCTCTGCTGGTCTCATCTGCTCCTCTGGAGATGGGCTGGCTGCATGAAGTATCTCTGGGGATCATTTGTCTGGAAAGGATTCATTCTAGAAGGAATCAGGTCCCCCGTCACCCCCCTGCCTCTGACAAGACTGCTGAAACTTTTTCTTCCACTTACATTTTAATTAAGAAAGTCACCCTTTGGTGAAAATTGCAAAATTCTTGTACTTAAGAATCGATAAAGTGTGCACAGTCTAAAATGAGATTAATAATGGCCAAACTATCTATTTTGGGTGCAATTATTTATTCATCAAAGAAAACCAGCTGCTTAAAACCGTAGTCCATCATGACGCCTCAGACACTTCCACTTCAATTCTGTTGTTAAAATTCCCTTCTATTGCTCCATCTGGTGTTAAATATAAAAAGCAGGAAGGCTCATTCTCTACCTGCATACATTTTAAATAAGAATTTCAACATTATCTTGTCCATTTAAAATAATTGTATGAAAATGTGAAGAAATATGATCTTGTAAAAGCTGCAGTCTGACGCACCCAGGGAGCGAGCGAGAAAGAGCAAAGCCGCTATTATTTAAAATTCATGGAGACCGTGGCAAGATTGATCGCAAGAAGTTCCTTCCCGGGACTGGCCGGGCTCCAGGAGGCTGAGGCCTGGCCGGGGGTTCAGCCAAGGCTCCAGAGCCTGAAAGGGCCGAGCGACCTTCACTGCCTTGGCCTGGACAGAGACAGGACAGGACCTGGGCAAGCAGCAGGTGTCTCTGGATTTTTGCACCCATCAGGCCAGCCTTGGGGAAGGAGGGAAGAACCAGCAACTCTGGGGTTTGGGCGAGGCGGAGCCTCATCCCATAGGCAGGAGCGGACGGGCTGGGTCTCAGGGCAGGGGCTCAGGCCCCGGCTGAGGATAGGAAGGGAAAGGATGTAACAGCTCTCTGCTCCGGGCGTCAGCCGGAGTGTGAATTATTATTTCAGTCCTTGTTATCAACTGTTCCCAAAGGGAAAAGCAGCTGGAATCGCAGTATTTCCCCTCATCCGTGTCTGTGCCTCCCAACTGGCCACTGCAGTGGACGGTCCCAGACTGGGCCGGCGACTTTGAGTTCATCTCCTCTCTTTTCTTTCTGTGTTTGATTGTATTAGCTTTCTATTACAGCTTTTACACAGCCCCACAAATTTATTGGCTTAAAACAACACATTTTTATTATCTTACAGCTCTGCAGTTCAGAAATCCAAAATGAGTCTCACTGGGGTGAAATCGAGGTGTCCTTGGGGCTGAATTTCTTGTGGAGGCTCTAGGGGAGAATCTGTTTCCTTGTCTTTTCCGGCTACAGGAAGCTGCCCATATTCTTTGCCTCACAGCCCCCTTCCTCTATCATCAAAGCAACGAAGGGGTGAGTCCTCCTCACATGGAGCCACTCTGATTCTCCTGCCATCCAGGAGTTCCTCTCCATCTTAAAATCCTAAACTTCATCACATCTGCAAAATCCCTTTTGTCATAAAGGTACCATGTTCCCAGGTTTGGGGAATTAGGATGTGGACACCTTTGGGAGCCATTATTTTACCCACACAGTGACCTTGGACAAGTCTCTGGCCTTTCTGCATCTTGGATTCTTTGTCCTAAAGTGAAACTGTCCCCAGTTCCTCATGGTATTGTCGTGAGGATCTAAGGAGATATGGCAGTAAGTGTGTTTTATAATCTGTTAAATTCCTTACTGAGAGGAGATATTTTTGGTGCACTTGAAGGAATCTCAGTTCAAAAGACTTTTATCAAAGGGGACATATACAGATGGATTCCGCTTAATTGCATTTGACATTTTTTCCCTCCCTAAATTGGTGCGTGTTTGCAGGCTGCTCAGCTCCTGCTCTGTCCAAAACCTCAGATTGGGGGTAAACTGAATTCTAGGGGGCCCTGCATGTGCACCTGCAGCCAGGATGTTTCCACTCATACCCTTGGCTTGTCAGTTCTGAGACAGAGCCCAGGACAGAGCTGGCCCTGTATATCCAGAAAGAAGGACTCAGTGAGACCAAGACTCTGTGGCAGCGATCACCGAAGCCAGCCAGGGCCCCTGCCAATGGGAAGAAGAGGTCTGTGGTGCAAGCGCCAGCTCTGCCGCTTGTGGCTGGCCTTGGGCAGGTCGCTCCTGGGCTGCCCCTCC
This sequence comes from Vicugna pacos, assembly GCF_048564905.1. Classification (NCBI taxonomy): domain Eukaryota; kingdom Metazoa; phylum Chordata; class Mammalia; order Artiodactyla; family Camelidae; genus Vicugna; species Vicugna pacos. Next base: position 94,261,078 of record NC_132997.1, on the reverse strand, counting down.
ACTTCCCCACTGGTAACACAATGCCAGGAGGTAGTGGTCCCCACCCCGGCCACTCGCTGGCCTCATCAAGGCTGTGTTTGGCAGATGAAGCCCCTGAGGAGTGAGTTTCAACAGATGCCTGGTTGATGTGGGGGTAGCTTGTGGCTTGATAATCCCCGAAGTCCTGTCACCGGTGGGTCCAGGAATCTGCGTTGAGAACTTGACTCTAATGCATCCACTGATTCAGGGTTTCTCAAAGTGTGCCTACAGATCACTTTAGAGTCACCTTAGGAGATGGGTGGGAATTTGTTAAAATACAGATTCCCAGGCACTCCAACCTCTGAACCAGAGCCTAGGAATCCACATTTGATCAATGAGCTTCTCAGTGAGTCTACTGTGCTCCCTAATTTGAGGCCCACAGCTCTGACCATGGGGTCAGCTGCCTGAAAACAGGGCTCAGGACATTTACACCTGAACCCTCTGCCTTCCCTTCTGGCCACCGAGAGCCTCTTCCTGGACACTGAATTAAGCGCTGACTTTCACATCCCTTCTGAGCCTCAGTCACTCCAAGGTCACGTGTCCTCAGGTCCTGTCAGGAAAGAAACCCCCCGTTGGGAAAAGAGCTCTTGGGTAAGGAATTTCCCTGTGGGCGCAGACCTGAGAAGGGCCCACAGGCCAAGACCCGCTGAGCGAGTCCCATCCCCATGTTTCCTCCCTGCAGGTGAGTCGCCACCTGTCTCCAACTCACCCTCGGCTGCCAGAGAGCGCTTCCCCCTCCCCGTCTTTCCCTTTAAACTCTGTCATTTGTACAGCCTATTAACCTTTAACTTTATGACTACCCAAAGATGAAATACTGGCAGCATTTAAGGCTGAGAATACTCCAGTCCTACCTTCTTAGTTTGCAACAGGGGTGAAGCACTTTCTCTTAAATCAGTCATTTTTAATATCAGTCACAGAGACGCTACCCACGGAGAGTATTTTTGGCTCCACATAGCCAGCTGATTCATAATAAATGTGGCAGCTCTCTTCCTACCTCCACACTGCCCCTAGGAGCAGGAGTTCTGCTCATTAGCTCCCGGGATAAAATCTTCTATGTATTAATAACACCATCACCAATGGAATACTTACCTTGGGCTGTGTCATGTGCATGATGTCAAATCCTCATTAAGACTCTGCTGAAATGTGCCTATTTACCTCCATTTTCAGATGAGGAAACTGAGGCTCAGAGAAGTTAAGCAGTTTAATTAAGGGCACCCAGCTATTAAGTAACTGGGCTGGGATTGGATCTTAGGTCCGTTTGAGTCTGTGTGAATAAGCCAAAATCATCTCAGTTCACCTTTGCCAGCCCAGTCGTACTAGAACTTTGAGTGACAGTTGCTGTCTCAGATTGCTTCTAGAACGTACCAAGAGTGCACCAGCTTTCGCTGGAAGATGCCTCCTGAGGGGCAGGGGAATATCACAGACCCAGGTGAGTCTGCGATTCAACTCTGACACTTGCCTGACAATCACCAGCCATCCCGGTTTGCCTGGGACCTCCCTGGCTTCAACACTGAAGGTCCCAGGTGAACAGGGACAGTGGTCTCCCAACTTACCAGTGACCTGCTGCCTCTGAGCTTTGGGCTCCTGGCTGTCAAGTGGGGGTGGTGCTGCTGCCTCACAGGGGGCTGCAGGCTCCTCCCACAGAGCGGTTTCGGCCTGGCCCTGCCCCAAATAGGTGTCATCAGGACCCCAAGGGAGACGGGTTACCAGGGAAACCGGGTGACCAAAGACAGGTCTGAGGCTGGATGGGGCACCTGAGAACCAGTAGAGACTTGGTCTGAACTTGAACTTGTCTTATGGCTCTCTAGCACTGACCCCTCTCCTGATATATTGTGGAGTCACATAGCTTGTCAGTTTTATCACCCCGACTAGCACATAAGCTCCAGGTGGCAGGGACTTTTGTCTGTTGGCTCCACTGCTGTACCCTTGGCACTAGAACAGTGCCTGGCACTTAAGTAGGCTCTCAGTACCGTTTTGTTGAATGAATCAATGAATGAATAAGTGAAGCAGGGACCTAAGCTGATAGGCTCTCCATTGCTACTGAAGAGCAGGGACCTAAGCTGATAGGCTCTCCATTGCTACTGAAGAGCAGGGCCAGACGTGGCCAACAAACTCAAGGTGGGCTGTGGAGGGGCCACCAGTGGTCGCCGAATCTAGGAAGATTATTGCTTCTAGAATCATCTCTCCATCAAGGCCATCTGGTGGCCTGGATTCTTTTTGACATTTCTCTACCACAGAACACAAATCCCTGAAGCTGAATCTGGGCTGTGACCCCTCTTGGATCTAAGCAAATTGCCTTGCAGCTGTGGCATTGGGTGGGGGGGCAATCGGGCCTTTTCTACTGAAAGTTATGACCGGGGTTCCTGGCACCAACCTCAGGATGTCTGCACCTCTGTCACAGAGGCTGTGACAGAACTCTGTCACATCCGGCCCCCACATAACAGTGCTGATCACAGCCCCACTGCCTGGCCTCAGTAGTGGGCAGCTGCGAAGGCCCAGCTCAACAGAGTTCAAAGCAAATTAGGGCGAGGGACACTGGCATTGGTCTAATCCATGCATTAGGCCCAATCGTGATGCTCCAAACTTGTTAACATTTATGTAAAAGTTTCCCTCTTGTTTTGGTCCCATTTTATGGTTAGTATAAGGCCAGTCTGAAAGATAATATATTGTGACTGTTATATTATTTATTTTCAAGCCAACTTATTGATTACTGCATGCTGAAAGTGACAAATGGTGTCTGTGCGAGGCACGGTCAGCAAGTTCTATTAAAGAAATGATAGTATTGCTCATGGATTGTTAAAAGGTTCAGTTTAGGTTCTTTATAGGTTTATATCCATCACTATTTAATGACCAAATGATGAAAAATATGAGCCGTGGGGACAATTTTTTTTCTGTTGAAGTTTAATGTTTAAGCAGTTAGCAAAATAAGATCCTCCATTTTGGTGGGAGAGTGGGGGTGGCAGTGAGGGGTTCACAGGGAGATTTTATTTCTCCAGATTTAATAAATTGTAATAATTAGTGATGCAGATACTTAACCAAGCCGAGGAGGCTGAAAAGGAGAGTGCCGCCGAGCTGGGAGATAAGCTGCAAGAACTCTCCCGCCCCGGGTCCCTGCTGGTGAGTCTTCCACTGGTTTCAACTTGGGATCATTAACATCTGTTTCTCGTGGCGTTGGAGTGGGGTCTGGGGCTGGTGCTAGAGCGAGCAGTCAAAGGCCAGGCCTCGTGGGGAGCGGCCTCCCTGATGGCTAGAAAGGGCCTGGTGGGAAGAGGAGTCCCCAAGGCAGAGAAGGGGCAGCAAGTTCTGCACATGAGGGAGATTGTCTGCAAAGTCAGAGGCCCCCAGAGCAACCCGGGGAAGGAGGGCAGTGACTGGGCCCTCCCCAGGGGGCTCCAGGAAGCTGCTGTAGACACCTGGGCATCCAAGTGCCCAGAGGCTCGGCCTTGGCACTTTAGATGCGGAGCCAAGGAGCACAAGAAGAACCCCAACTGCGTGCTGGCGAGCTGGGGACTCCCAGCAGCCTGCTGTTGTCTCAGCCAAGGCTCAGCATTGGGGAACTCTGGGGCGGGCCCTCTGCGGATGCTTTCACAGAACCCCTCTCAGGAGGCGCGGGGCCAGCAGAGCAGGCCCTGCAGTGCGTGTCTCAGCCGTCAGGTCTGTGCACGGGGCCCTCCCTCCCACTGCCCTAGACAGTGCTTGGAAGAGAGACTACCAGCGGGCCCTCTCTCCTCGAGGGACCCTGAGACTGGCTCCAAAGGACCGGAGCTAATTAAGAGTGGATATATGTATGCTCCTATATGACTGAACTATTGTGCTGTACACAAGAAATTGACACAACGTTGTAAACTGACTACACTTCAATAAAAATGTATATTAAAAAAATTTTTTAAAAAAAGAGTGGAGTGTCAGTGCAGGGCACACGCAGGGGATAAGATATGAAGATGTTTACCAAGCATGGTAGAAGCTGAGAGCTGCTCACCAAAACTTGATTCCTCTTTTCCTGGGCACTAGCCAAACTACACTTCCCAGACTCTTTGCGGGTAGCTGAGGTGCTGTCACCCTTTGATATCTGTGAATCTCAGACCTGGCCCATGAAAACCTCAGTGTTCCCTGTCCACTGGCCGATGTTCACACCCCAAGTGAATTCAGAAGCCAGATATTGAAGCTGAGAAGGCCTCTGCCCTCTGCCCCCAGTGATGGTGGGGAAACAAAGCCATAACTGTTACCTCGAACTATTTACATAAACGAGAAATAAACTTCTTTGTTGGAGCCATTACTCCTTATGGGGTCAGTTAGTCTAACTCAAATAATATCAGGGAGTATGTGATCCAGTTCTGTGGGGAATGCTCAGGTTAGTTGCAATTCTTTCAGGAACTCAAATCAAACTACCTCTAGAGAAAAGATAATTTGCAGATGGGGTTGGCCTCAGGCACAGAGGGATCCAGGATCAAGTTAAGGTCTCCACCACCCCACCCATTAATCCCCATGGTTCTTGCTCTGGGATCTGCTTTTCTGCCTAGGTTGGCAAGAAAAAATCCCCATTCACCTCCAGTTCCAACCAAAAATTAAAGACGTGTGATTGGCTCAGCCTAGATCATGTGGTCATTCCTGATGCAATCACAGTAGCCAAGCAGACAGGGTCCTCTGACTGGCTAGCCACATACCTCTGGCTATGGAAAGGGGGGGGGTGTCCCAGGAGGACACAGTCTGAGCAGCCAAAAACAATGGCTGCCGCAAGCAGAATTTTCTCTCAGTCAGTTTATTCTTACCCTCAGACTTTTGTTGAGGTAGAGAAGGTAGTTGGCAAGCAGGAAGCATTTGACTTTCCCTCCTGCAGTGGCATTAAGTATCACATGAGAAGGAGGCCTATGCTGGGATTCTTAGCTGTGCAACCTTTGCTGAGACTCTCAACCTCTCTGTTTCCTAGTAGACTTGTTCTGTGGGGCTTATCACATCACCCAAGGGAGTTACAAGGATCAAATTAGAGAGCTATACAGGAGAGCATGGCATGAGGAAGAGATGTGCAAGGGACAAAGGGTATTGTTTCCATGCAGCTCCCCACCCCAACAAGGTCCTCCTCCAGAGTCTGCATTGCCAGGTACCCCGACTCCCCGAGAAGGGCTACCGTCCTCCTCTCCAGGACCCCATGACATCTGACAGCAGGTCAGACTTCCTACTCCTCCAGAGTGGCGACACCCTCCGCATTCACCCGGGCAGCCTTGGCGAACCCCGGGAGCTCACTACCACCGAGGACAGGAGGGTCTCCAAGGTGGAGGGCTCAGTCCTGCAGAGAGACTGGCTGTTTCAAGCCCCATACCTGGGACTCCAGCCTTACACTCTGAACATGCCCCTTTCTCCCTAATTTAAAAGAAATGATTTTCCTTAGGACAAAATGACTTGTTGGAAATGGTTTGAGCTTTGGAGGAAAACTGAAATTAAAACCCTAAGTCTGCCCCTTGTCAGCTCTGTGCCCTTTAGTCAGTTGTTCACGTTCTCTGAGCCTCAGTTTCCTGAGCAGTAAAATGGGCACAATAATTCCTACCTCCCACGGCAGTTGTGAGAATTAAGTGAAATGGGAAAGCTCCTGTTAACATTGCCTGCAGAAGTAGGTGCTCGCCAAACAGGTTTCTTTCTGTCAAAAGTGTAAATAGTGTAACTAGAACAGGCAGGCTCACTGGTTTGCGTCTGAACTACACTTACTCCCAAAACAGCTTTCCCAGTGGAGCATGAAGAGTCAACATCAGCAGTTTCTACTTTGGTGTGAAACTCTGCCATTTTCTCTACTGTCACCTAAAAAAATGCCAACATTCCAGGGAGGTCCTCAGCCCCTTTCCCTGTGGTATAGGTCTCCCACGGCTGCCAAAAGGAATGACCACAAACTGAGGGGGGGGGTACTTAAAACAACAGAAATTCATTCTGTCCCAGGTCACGAGCAAAGAAGTCTGAAATCAAAGGGTTGCAGGGTGGGTTCCTCCTGGAGGCTCCAAGGGAGAATCTGACTCCACTATCACAGGGTTTTCTTTCCTACGTGTGTCTATGGTCCTCTCCTTAGGGACACTGGTCATCGGATTTAGGGCCCACCCTCACCCAGTATGACCTCACCTTAACCAAGCACATCTGCAAAAATCCTATTTCTGAGTAAGGTCACATTCTGAGGTTCCAGCAGACATGAATTTAAGGAGGCTGTTCAACCCACTATCATTGGTGGGAGAGGAAAGAATCAAAATGTAGGGCCCAAAGAGATGGAGGTGGGAGTCCTGGGTGATGCAGGCAAACTTCGTTGACCGCACAATCTTTTCTATGTCCATTTTAGAGATGAATGCTATTCTCTAGAGAGTGTGCTCCGCCTTAAGAACATGCTAAGTGTCTCCCCCTTAGGTATGGCCATCCAAAAAGGGAGAATAAATAGGAAACTTCCATTCTTTCTCTTTTGTTCCCTGCTCCCTTCCCTCACCTCCCGCAGCCCCTCATCTGACATCTTGAACTCTACCAGAAGCAAAACAGAACCCTCTTAGGGATGGTTCCATTGCCAGGAGTAAAGCCCATTCAGACTAGTTTAAGGGAAGGGGAATTTATTAGGACACAGAGAAATTCACGGAACCCCGGGGAAAGAATATGACCATCCTCATGATGGCCAGGAAACAGGAGGCAAAGGCTGCCTGCGTCTCCGGGCGACTTCACCCCTCATTTCCGCTTCCAGACAACAGAGAGGCGCCCTCTGGGTCCGGCGTTCACCCGATGTCCCAGCAGTGGTGGCCACGTGCTAATTGTTTAAAGATAGTGCAGAATGCTGGTTCTGTCCTTTGAGGGCACAGGTGGGCGATTCTCCTGCAGAGACATTAGGCAGACAGGCACCCTGGGAAGCCTTTACAAGGACCTTGAAACAATTCTCTCGCCTCGCAGAGAGACCCAGGGAGAATCTTCCTGAAACTCGGCACGTGCCGCCCTGCTGCTCCTTTTTCTACCAAAACTCCAGCGGTCTCACCTCTGCTCAGAGCAGCCAGTCCCAGCCTTCAGCCAGTTACCTGAAGCAAGTCCTCAAGTCAATTCCCCAAAGTGAGAAAGCTGGCTTTCCGTGTACGTGTTTGCAGGTATGTGATTTACCTATCCATCTGTTTACTCTCAGCCATGGACTCTTTCCTTGGGGCAGAGGCAAGCTGGTTGAAAAAAAAAACAGTGGATTGATCAACATGAGATTATCTGCCAGACTGGACTAAAAGTCACTGTCACGAGTTAGGAGCTGGGACGACGTGTAAGGGACAGCCAGGCCTCCTGGTGTCTGGCAACTTGGAGGCGGCTGAGAACCTAGGCTGCGTGTTATACCCTCACACAGCTACTATCAGGGGGGAGCCCTGAGCTTCCTCAGCTCACACAGAACGCTCCTCAGGGAGTGGTGGCTTCTCTGGGACTGCTGAGTCCCTGGGACACAGAGCCAACAGAAACCCACCAGTTGTCCACTTATTTAGGATCAGTGTTGACAGTCCAGCCTTGTAGAGGGTCCACTGGCCTTCCTGATCCACTTGGGCTGTCCCCACTGATTCAGTTAATCTGCCAATTGTCTCTTTCTACTCCTTTTTGTGGGTAGCCAGCCACTCAAAGTGGCCAGCTGTCATTCACCACCCACCTTAAATCTGTAGCTGTCCTTTCTAGGGACTGTTTGTTCATTCAAACACTGTGTTCCTAGGGTTTCTTTCCTCAGTGCACTGTGTCCTTCATAAATGACAGATTCTTAGGATAAACCCTGACTTCTAGCTTTGGCTCATCCACTTACCGTGTGACCTTAGGTCACTTGACCTTTCTGAGCCTCAGTTTCTGCATTTGTAAGGTAAGGCTGGGGTTGCACTTAGGTGATGTCTAGGATCTGTTCCCGCTCTAACACTCTAACACCGTTGATTGTGCTGATTCTCACAGCTGGAGATTCTTGGAAATGTTAACTAGCAGTGGTGACTCTACTCGAGAGAAGGTACCTTTGGGCTACAGGCAGGGTCTGGGGTCTGGGGACACCGAGGACTGTCATTCTCCGTTGTAACGTGGAGCTGCAGAGCTGGTAGAAAGCACTGGGCTAGCCCCTCGGTGTCAACCTCAGAGATCTTGATTCTGCAGAATTGAGGGGGAACGTGTGTCTTGGGAAATATTAATTAGCAACTGGGACCACACTCTGAGAGAAATGTCTCCTGAACAGTCCAGCCAGTGGCAACTCGGAAGCATGGCGAAAAGTCAGGACCCCAAAGCAGGGCTTCTGACAAGGGAGCCCCACACCTTCCCCAGCCGGGTGCTGGTCAGAGCGGGGCCGGCCCCACCCCTGCCTGACAGGCTCGTGTCGCCCCGGACTCGCTCTCTGAGGCCAGGTTTTCTGTTAGTGACTTTGTCTCCAACTACGTGAGTTAAAATTGAAGGGCATAGAGTCTGATTTCCTCCCACTGAGAGCCGAGGTCTCCTCTCTTTGCCTCCTGCCTGGCTGACTCTGTCCCCTTCCCCACAAATGGCTGTCCCTCCCCCCAGCAGCCAACCTTCGCCTCCTCCCAGGGGCCCTCCTGGGCCACCGCAACAGAAAAGCCACACCCCGCTCTCCATGGCCTTCTGTCTGCCCCTTGATTACAGAAGCTGCCAGCCGTCCTGCAGTCCTGGAGTTTGTGTCTCTTTCATGGGCTGACCAGGTTTTCCAGCGCGTCCACTTTACCTTGCTTATCTTGTAACTCTCTGGGCTGAGGTAGGGGCTCCAGAAATGTGGAAGGAAAGCGGGAGGAGAAAGGGGGAGGGAGGGGGAAGAAAGGAAGGAAGGACACAAGG
>NC_132997.1:86332270-86487270 GCF_048564905.1 Vicugna pacos | reverse complement strand
ATTCCAATACCTTGGCTTCTCCTAGCCAACCAAAACATGCTGTGCAAGAAGGGGAAGAAATCTCATTGTATCCTTTTCTGCAATTTCTATTACGTTAGCTGTATTTGTTGAAAGAGGAAAAAAAAAAAAAGAAAGAAAGAGAAAATCTCTTCAAGGAGCGAAGTAACATATTTCAGGTTGTAGCATCTGAGCAGCAAAGCATATCTTCCTGATTATTTTCCCCTAAGAACTGCTTCGATAGTGCAAGTACCACATTAATAAAAGAAACAATTTGTTATACTTAGGGATGAAAGACTGCGAGGGGAAAAAAATGAGCTGATGTCCCCTAAGTTACTTGTTTCCCCCTGAAGACAAGCAAAGCCATTCTTTCAAAGCAGTTTAAATTGTAGATTTGAAGTACGGCCAACCTCAACTTTCTGAAGCCTAAAATCTGAAACTTATCATTCCTATAAATAATACCCTGACAGGAATACTCTAAAAAACTATTTCAAATGCGTTCTCTCAGCTTGTGATTTGATGGCCATGAACATGTTGTAACATCTATGATTTCAAAGTTAAAATTCAAAACACACTCACAACGGCGCTCTCCTTCAAAACCAATAATCAACAATTTATGGACATGAGGCTAAAATGGATCAACTTTACACTTACATTTGAGAAGATTAATGATTTTCTTTCAAGGAAGCAGTGTGTTAGAAGCCTTAGTTTCCAGCATATATTTTTGTATGTAATAAAAATATTAAATTGTTTGGGTTAAAAACTATTACTTAGAAACCTACTTGATAAGGAAATGATTTTTAACCCTTTTTAAAAACAGGCCCAAATTTGAAGGATCACTTAAAAAAAATAACTCAATTTAGGGTTACTACCACTTAATCTTATAAATAAATATTTCAGAAATAATCAAAGGAATCTCCAAATTTAATCTGTACTTGTGCTTCTATTTATTTATATAGTCTCCTATTTGACAGTTAACATCTAATGTTTATTTTTCTATTTCCAATGATGCTTTTGACAGAGACTAAGTATCTTAAGATGCTGGTGCATGTTGGTACTCCTACAATACAAGGGGAAATATTAATTAGGGGTAATATTTAGATTTCAAGTGATAAAATATAACTAATTCAAATTCAGGGGGAACAAAGCCCTATTAAGGCTTTTAAGAATTATACGAAATATCCCAACACTACTTAAGAGTATTCAATCTATGATTTTCAAATATAGATGCAAACTAATAAATATAGGAAACAAAAGTATAAACTCCAAAAGAGCAAGGGTAATGGGGGGAGAAAATGGCAAATTAAATTTTTCATCCAATTATCAAGATAACATATGTTTGCAAACATAACGAATCTGATTTTTCTGTTGTGGTAAACGAATTTCTGCATTTAACGCCAGCTATATATATATCATTGTTTTTTCTCAGTAGACCACACCATAGACAAATAGGTTCATTCAAACATGTTAGTAAAACAGGGACCAAACTTCCTTAAATTATTTCACAATTATGGAAAACAGGTATCAGTAAGGATGTCTGTCTCCTCTCTCTCTCTCTCTCTCTCTGTATGTATAAAAAATACTGTTTGGGTTTTTTAAGTTTACGAAATAAAGTATGACGTTACAGCATACCATGTAAGAGAGGGAGGCAGTGGGAAATGACAAGAGGCAAGCAGAGACACACACATTCACACACTGACCACAGGTTTCGGACGGGATGGTCGGTAGTTGTGGTTTGTAAAACCGCGCGCTGTCCTTGAAACAGAGGCCGCACACAGCTCCATTAGATACAGATCCAGGGCTCTTGATCTATTATTTACAAAGAAAAACCCTTCACTGCTTAAGTGCCCCCTCTACTCAGCCTTCCATTTCAACAGCTTCAAACAACTTAGTGGGAGAAAAACACAGGACACAACAACTTGTGTTCATCACAACGTTCCATGCAAGTCAGAATTCCACTTGGATGCGGGGAAAAAAAATTCAAAATACCCCAAACAAGGATGTCGGCTAAACGACACACAAACAGGAGATCTGCTCCAAAATACAGACTGTCATTTTCTAACAAGTGACGTGAGGTTTTACAATCCTTCTATATAAGAGGAATTTCTCTTGGAAAAGAATGGGGGGAAAATTCAGGAAAACCATTTTTACCTCACGGATGTGAAAAGAATGTTTTCAGAATGTATACTTGGTATGAAATTCTTTAATTATCAAGTCTGCTCTTTGAGTCAAACTGCATTCGATCTAATTAGGAAGCTTAGATCTCACCTTCATGCTGAACTTTAAACTCTCTGAAGCCAATTAAAAACTATTTAAATGAATATTAAAAGGATCCCTGTGATCATTTCTGACATGAGAGAAAACACGCTTTTCAGCAAAAAATAGGTTTACACAGCATGCCTGCATTTCACAAAATATTTGAATTGAGTTCTGCATTTAATCTGTCTATTACCCTTCTTCGATTCTGCCATCCAGTGTTCTTCCTCGGCTGTTTTATCATCCTTGTTCAGGCATATCTGCCGCCAATACAGTTTTAACTGCAATTAGAACTGTTTTATTATTCAGGGCTCTTCAGTTTTCAATAACTTATTAAGATTTACTGGATGGTACCCATTTCCCACTTTCATTTCGATACACTATTGACTTGGGCACATATGGGGACGCACCAATAAAAGTTGGAATTAGGGGAAAAAAAAAAGAAGAGAAAATCTTAGCCATTGCCAATTTGATGAGGCAAAACATACTCAGACCACAGTCAACATCACGTTAAATACACACTCTTTCTCTCTGCATCTGGGCCTTGAAAAAGCTTTTTGAGAATTAATAAATTATTCTGTTTGCTTATGAAATTGAATTCTCCCATGCAAAGCTGTTACAATTAGCACCGCTAAATCTGTTAGGTTGCACTAAAGAAATCCTCACAGTATAATTATATCAATGAGTCATTTAACTCCCATATATTAATTCAATTTATCTTCATTTTGAACTGTGTGGACTGATGGATTGTCATCATTAGAAATGACAAAGCTCCACGCTGGAGGGAAACACAGACCTGCTGAGGTTCTGACTTCTCGCAAGACCACACATCATTGCCTCCACTAAGGGCGCCCACAAGTTATCAAGGGATGTGTTCTCTGCTAAGGACCAAAAAGTCAGGGCTTCTGATCAGGATGCAAAAGAATATCAACTGGAGTCTCTGGAACCTACACACCAACGTCAATAAAGCAAATTCCTGTACAGAGATCACAGTGGTACTATGTTCTTAGCACAAGGACCGTTACGTATTTGGCATTAAAGAAAAAGTCTCCAGATACTCCTTGGGAAGATGCTATACAACGAATGCCATTTCCCCCATTCACGCAATCTACTGATAAGCATTTCTGATTGAAAGCAAAACAAAAAACACAGCTGTGCCCAAGAAAACATATTAACCAAGACAGCTCAGCTGGGGATACTGTCAATAAAGAAGACGTTACCAGGCAAAGAAATTCCAGGATTGCTCATCAAGGTTTCCTTCTGAAAACTCACAGGATTAAGAGGGGTCGTTATTAAGACTGTAAAAACTACTGAGACCATATTTGACCTGTAACAGCTGATGGTCAAGCTAAACATACACTGATGGCCTTCTAGGTTTTAAAAAGTGGAATAATGGTGGGAAATTCGAGGCCGAGTGACTGGCTTTGCATTTGATTCCTAAAGAGCTGATTTTTTTTTTAATTTAACATCTTGAAATACCTGACTCAATTATTTAGTTCCCCTTCTCTCTTAAAAAGAGATCCTTGGCCAGCTAAAGTAGAAATCCTTGGGTTTAAAGATGCCCATAATGGCCTCATTTATCTCCAGTTTCTCTAATTTGGACGATGGGGAAACAAAGGAAATTAGTTTTAATTTTTTAATTTCTTTGAATGCTGGTGGGTAAGAAGAGAGCCCACAAAGCTGTCTGGGACTAGGAGACGTGGGTGCATAGACTCACAAGAATGAAGGGCCACCATTTCTCAAGGGGGCACACCTCCTTTCTCAAGGCCCTCCGAGAACTCATCAACCCGGCCACTGCACCCCAGCCCAGTCAGCTCTCCTGGGACGGGAGGATGCCCTATTCCCCCTGATTCTCATCTTTGCAGCTACTGATCAAGTTCTGAGGGAAAAAAACTAAATAAGCACCTTAAGCTGCTTTAATAAGTTAGAAGTTGATGATCTGGTCAAATTAAAATATTTCAGAATAACACACTTATGGGGCTTTTTGCATTTATTTGCTCGATCAGGACTTACTGCTATGAATCTCCTCCACTGACTTGCAGGGAGGGATGGATGGACCCCAACAAGCTGTCAGGGTTTCACCAAATTGACAAGGCAGACCTGGATGGCCAGCGCTGGGGTGCGTTTGGGTTACAGAACCAAAAGACAAAAAGATTCCTGTCACCCGTGCGGCCCCTAATTAGGTCCTGCTGCAGCAATATGACAAAAATAAGGGAATTTGGTGAGACTAAAGGGAATCTGCTATACACATAACTAAGTCTCTGCTAGAACCGAGTTGAAATTAACAAATGAACTGGAAAGGAAGTCATTTCCATAAACAGCAATGACACATAGAAACTTACTAGAAAAGTGTAAGGAAGGAAAAGCCTTTTTTCTCTCTCTCTCTCCCTCTCTTTTGTTTTTTTTTTTTTTTTTTGGTTAAGGACAAGGATGTGAATATTTGGACAGTGGCCAAACTTACCTTCCTTTCCACCTTATATGCTTAAAATACATGATCGCTCGTCTTTCAGCAAAGACAACCTGCCACGAAAACATTAGAGGGAAGGTGACAGGACAGGACAGGATGACCCTGTTCTGAAATTCCTTGGTTTTCATTAACAAATAAATGACGTTTTTGTGGCTTCTGAACCTTTACTTTTCACAGCAAGTTTAGGAACGTTGCCAGGAAAAGTCACCCAAATCTGGTAAGTGGATTTCAACCCTGCTCAGCGAGCACAGGGACTCGCCATGATCTTTACAACACGTGTGTTCTTTGAGAAATTAGGTTCACACACGCTCAAGCTCCAAGCTGCTGCCACGGGGAATTTCAGAGTGAAGGGGAGGGGATTTAGGAAGGCAGGTCTTTCTGTGCCTTCTGAGCTGTTTGCTGAATGTGATGATTTCACCCCTGGCCAGCAATGGTACTGGATGCCAAAGGAGCGCGCGCATGCGTGTGCGTGGGTGTGTGCGCGCGCGCGTGCACGAGAACATGCCTGGCCCTTACTCTGACAAGATAGCTTTATAGACACAGTCTCTAACTCTTTCCTAAGCTCCTCGTAAACACACCCAGAGGCTAACATACAATAGGCACATCCAGCAAATAATAAAGTAAAATTCAATTATGTCATGCCTCCACCATAGCAACGCCCACTGGCTGACTGGGGAGCACCGGTGCCAACGTTCCCACCACAGTGTGGAGATGGAGCTCAAGTTTGCTCCTTCGAATCAAGCACAGATGGAAAAGCATGTTGCAACCATCCGCCTAAAGCAGACTGTGAAACTGGTTTTGGAGGCAACCAAGCATCTTAGTGTAGTCTGGACAGCAGTGTTTTTGCAAAACCATCTTGTTTTCGTCTAGCACCTCTGCTCAAGGAAGTTTGGGAGGGACTATTTCTCATAATCAAATAAAGCCTTACATGACAACAGCCCCAGTTTATAGACAGGAACACAGACAAGCTCAGACGACTCAAAAGAACTCATTTGAGATTCGCTGGTTAAGTAACTTTAGCAAATGAAAAAGGAGGAGGAGAAATCACTGCAGCTATGGTCACAAACATAGCAGGAATCTTCCCTACATTCTTCTCTTATAGGTTGGTCCACTGATTCGATCAGTGCTGATTCAGTGTCTCACGCCTGGCACTGGTCTGGGTACTAGGGATAAAACTGTGAACCAGAGGGAAAAAGTCCATGCCCTCAGGGAACTTATAATCTAGCAAGGGCAGGAATAATTTACAACTGTCCGAAGGTAACAGATGCACTGCTGGAGAACCTTCATGGAATAATCTAGTCAATGTCAAACACGAACCAGTTCTGTCACTACACAGCCCGATGTTCACCTCCAATTATTCTGCTCTTGAAATATTAATTGAAAAGCTTGCTTTATACGCTAGAGAAGAAGCACATGTTTTTAATCACCCCTTTTGGGGTTGTTTTTAAAGAATCCCAAATGCTGTGTTATGCTGTCAAAGCACCTACAGACAAATAGCTATTTGCACTGGAGGTCAGAGAACATCGCGGACCTGGGGAACACGGAGTAACATTCAGATGCCAGGTTGGTCACATCTTCCTAAACTCGGAGCTTTTGGCTATTGTTTGACCCACACAGTTGGCCAGTTTGGTCTATGCTTGGGACAGAAACATCACTGGCACTCAGAGAGCAAACATGAACATCCCTGAACACTAATTCGATTTCTTCTCTTTGACCCATTACATAGTGTGGGCTTTCTGGTCCTTCTGTACTTAATTCCAGGGCTATGCAAACTACAACTCCTCAAACCACTGGCACGAATTCAATGTTTTTCGCTGCTTTTCCAACTATAAATTAGATAAAATAAATAGATGCAGAGGTCAAGAGCCAGCGATTAGAATCCACTTCGTCCTTCACTGTAATTGTGGGGCAGCTGAGCTTATAAGGAGAGTTTCCTTCACCAAAAATGTGTGTATATTACAGAGTTATCGCTGTGTCCTAGGTATAAATATACAGAACAAATTAAGCACTGGGTAGATGCTAAAGAAATGCTTGTTGCAGGAATTTATATATAAAAACATTACTATTGGAATGGAATTACTTTTAGAAAAAAACTTAAAAAAAATCCTCCAATAGGCAATCTCAAAAAATATTTCAAAGCACATGTTGGGATCAGAAATTCTTTAAATACAGTTCCTAAAATTGATTTTTTTAAACAACTGTTCAGATTGTGATAGTCTAATGAAAAAGGTATCACAGCCTAGTGTAACGACTAAATGTTCATTATCATCTACAAAGAAACTATTCTTCTAAAAATGCATCATTTACTCAGACATTATGGAGATCTATAAGAATTAATTCCTCTAACAGAAGATTTTCTTAAACGTAGGGAAAGCAGACCACAATTACTATGGCTGCTTTCAAATGGGAATAAGACTAATGTTTTTTATTTTTAACATTTTCTAAACATGTCTCTTTCATGGCTTCAACAACTGTATTTTCAAAGTGTAACTAGGCACAGCAAAGCTAATTTCTGTGTGAAATTTATTACAATCTTCAAGCCAGAGTCACTTTTTTTAAAGAACTATAAAATATTATCTGTTTACGTATAAACTGCTATTTAATTCGAATATAAAAATTATCAAAGAGACGGGTTAAAAAAACCAGTAACAGCCAAATGAACTTATACACATATTATGTTTCAAAAAGCAGACAATGGATGCCACTGCACTGTACCCTCTGGGTTACTGAAGCTCTGTGGGGTCTTCCTTTATATCCTGGAACGCTGAACAGCCCCTGCGCAAGAATGCCTGAAAGTTGTTCTCTGCCCTTTCATAAACATCTGATTTAAACCCCATACTGTTCCTGGATGTTGATACCACTGTCCCTATATTTTTAGGTAAGAAAAATGAGGCACCCAGGGAATAAGATAATTTCCCCAGGATAACACAGCAAATGGCAGAATCTGAATCTGAATCCACATCTTCTAACTCTTCCCAGCCCTATGGCGAAATCCCCTTCCAGTTAATAGTACACGGCAGAGGTTCCAGATGGAATATGCCAAGGCAGCAATTTGAAAGCTGGAAGTATACTCCTGCTTGTGATCAACACATCAGTTTAGGTGGCATGTGTGTGTGTGTGTACACATACGTGCATGCAAACAGTGTCCCCTTCACTGAGGGGACAGTTGGCAGGTATGTTGGCACAATTAATAGAGATAAACCCTCAACAGTCTATCTGCCTTCTGATTTTTAAATAAACAAAGGCTGAATGCTATAATTAAGATCAGAAGTGCCTCTGAAGGTCCAGATGGCAAGAGGGAAGTTACACAAAAAAGTCACTGGCAGGGAATTGGGAGAGTGTGTTATTCCTAACGTGGAGTAAGTGATTTTTAACAAATGTTTTTAACCCACGTGCCTGAAGCAGAACAGCAATCGCCCTGCACAAATGACGGGTGGGCCCAAGGTGGGCAGCATCCTGTAAGCGCAGAGGAAGGAAGAGCCCAAGACTCGGATGCACAGAGCAGGCACCTCATCTCTACTGCAGGGGCTCCTAGGCGCTTCCTGCCCCGGCTGACCTTGCCCAGCGACTCAGGTCGGGAGCCCTAGGGGAGATCGCAAACCTCGAAAAGCAGTCAGTGCAGGGGCCACACTGATGCCTGGAGGTCCCCAGAGTGTTCCTCCTCTTCTTCCTCCTCGGGAAACAATGGCACCTCCATGCCCTCAACGGCTTCTGTGTGAGCCCCTCCCCCCAACAATGGCCCCATTCAGTCCCCCACCAAGGGCGACTGCCCCAAGTTTAACGGCCTGTGTTAGGAGAGCACTGGACACAAAAGGAGGTGTTTCCAGGTTCAGTGAACACTTTACTTCCATTCTTCAGAGAAGGAACAAAAGTGAGCCCCCACGTACCTCGGGCAGGGCAGAGCCTGGGCTCTCCCAGCCCCACCAAAGGGCAACCTTTTTCTGGTGGGGGTGGGGACTACATTGTGTCTCGGCATCATTGTGCAAACATGGTTCCAGATTATTTCTACCTTCAACATTTACATAAATATGGGATTCTTTTGTCCTCTAAGAAGAGCCAAGAGGAAGCTAGGGGGCCGGGGGACACAAAGGAGAAAACGGCTCCCAAATAAAGACCAAGAAGGTCAGTAGACAGACCTTAAATTATACTTTGGAACCTTTATTAGGAAAATAGCCTACCTCTTTCTTTGCTTTAAATTTTTTATTAGAGTTTACTGCTATTTCTGTTAAGGAACCTGGCCATTTACTTTGTACAACTGCTTAAATTCCCAAGTACCCCTGCTTGCAACCCTTAACCCACACAGACTAGGTGTTCAAGAAACACCAATCCCTATAACCCAAAGGTGTCACTTCCCTCATCACAAGTGATACAGATACCTTGGCGTCCTGACCACAGATTTCTACAGCAACACTGGAGATCAGTCAACAGCTCCCGATGCTGGTAGCTGGCCATAAGGCTGAATGTTTTTTCTTTTTTATTGAGGGGGTTGGGGGGGGGGCGGATGGCAGAGTTTACACAAAGTGCTAACATTCAAAATTGCACAAGTCATACTTCCCTGCCTCCTCAGAGAGTCACCCACCCACCCCTTGACCCAGCCAAGTCGGATTAGTCATACTAAACGGAGCCCATTCCCAATCAACTCTTCAGGCTTTGGCAGGCCTGGCCCAGCTGACATTCCGGCCCAGCTTAACATTACATAATGAGAGCTTCTCTCCCATCAGGGCCTGCAAGTCAAAACAGACTTGCTGAACTCGAGGCAGAGCACCAGTCTGAGTCTCAGTTACAGGACACGGGACTGCAAGAGGCGGGGCAGAGCTCTGAGTAAACGTTTCAAAATCACCCATGAACTCCTGAATCCACTCTCGTGGTCAACTCCATCAGGGCTGCTCTGACTTCAAGTACTGGTGGTCCCCAACCAAGGTTCATCACAGAGTGTTAGGGTCAAACTGGCTTTCAAAGGATCATTTTTACACATTTCTGCTGGAGTTTTTAAACACAAGTCCAGAAAGCAAGTCCTGTCAAAGGAGTCCCAAATTCTCAGTCCCCTGGGAAAGAAGGTGGTGGGGATTATACACAAGGATAAAATTCTCTGCCAAAGACCAGTTGTTCCTCCTCTGGTCAAAATGCATGTATGAACAGTAAGACCTGACTTTCTATGTATTGCTAAAACACACCCATTGCTGGAAAGGTTTCTAAGACTCTGTGTGTGAATTCCGGCTCAGTCCTTCCTAGTTAACCTCTGGCAGATGATTATAGTAGACCATCCTCATCACCAGCATGGGCTGCCTGACCATCATCCTGGATAATCCCCACCTCCCAAATGGAAAGTGAGTGAATTCATACTGAACACACAACGTCACACACTAATCCAGAAAGAGCTTAAAATTAATGACACTTAACATGACTGGTTTCCCCCACAAATAAAACTTGAATCCAAGGCGGCAGAATGGAAGGAGAAAAGCCAAGAGGGATCGATTCTAGTCTTGACTCTACCGCTGTCTGCGTCCACGGCTGAGTGCCTTACACCAGTCACCTCCTCTCTTCGGGCCTCAGTCTCCCAGGTTTACAGAGAGGACCTGAAGGCATAGGCAGGTCTGAGGTACCACTCAGACCTCACAAGTCTAAGATTTTATAACTGCCTCTACCAATCCACCCACCCCACCCACAGGGAACACATTTCTCTCCGGATGGGTTAGCGGCTCAAGGAATTGTTTGCATTAATACTTTTAGGTCACGCAGGTCCATTTCTCTGATTTGAGCTATTTTATTTGTCTTGCACCAGAAACTCGGGCGCATATGCACAATAACCCTACCACTCTAGGTAACATTCAATTTATTACTATCTCCCTAGGTGACCCTTTTTTTTTTAATCTTAGAGACCATGTATTTTCTTAATGTATCATGATCTTAGTTTAAAACATTGATTACTAGAGTGCTGAGGGCTGCTTGCCCTATTCTAAACAGCTCCAGCTTATGGTACTTTTAAAATTGTTTTTCTTTCCCCTCCTCAACTGTAGGAAGCTGGAACTGCCAGTGACTCTGGTCTGCTTGCAGTGCACCTGGCAGACAGGGATGTATCTTACATCTTTGTGACTGGAGCAGAGGCAGAGTAAAGACTTGATGTTGAACAAGCAAGAGTGGAAAAGCGATGAGAAACTCCCCTAGCTGGGCAAATGGATTTGGGGAAGAGGGGAAGGAGGGTGGGACCAAAAAGGATGCTGGTCACCCTGCAAAAGCGAAGCGTGAAGAAGCAAAGAAATGGGTCTGGCAGCATCTAAGCTGTGCCCAGAACCCCCAAAACCTTGAAAGTGAACTTGGTCACAGAATATCCTCTTTAACATGGATTTCCTTGGCAGCCTCACTACCAAGACCATTCCCACCAAGATGGAGGGATCCCATCACTGAGGGAGCGTGAGTTCTCCAGGAGCTTATAGGAGGCAACTTCCTCTGCTGATGCTTCACAAAAGAGCAGGCCTCAGGGTGGACGGCACTCCACCCGAGACCACAAGGGAGCAGACTCTCCTAGGGACTCGAGCCACTTCTTCTAGCTGGAAGGGATACTCCTGGAAGGGAAGGACTGCATCCGTCTTGTGTACCTGAACAGCGGCCGCCCAGTAGCTCTCAGTAACACGGTGCTAACTGATCTCAAGCTGCCCCCAGCACTGCTATTTCTGTCCAGTGATCAATGAGACCTATTTTGCAAGCCTTCTCCAGAATATGTGTCCAGAAGCATTATAGGAAGGCAACACACCTATCCCACAAAGTCAAGTTAATGGCCTGTGTGACAACCGATCAGTCAGAAATCCGATGTCTGAAAGATTCGCCTGCATCCCTGCTTCACTCCATAACTTCTAGACTCCCTTTAATCTAAACTAACCTGCTAAGCCAAGCTAGTAAGATGGGACTGTCTTGTCCACCCTAGAACCTGGCCTGGAAGCCAAGCCCCCAGGCAGTCAGAAGAGTTAAATAATCATTCCTGGGGTATCACCCAGTGTTACAAAAGATATAGGCAGATCTTGCAGCTTCCTAAACAACTAGGAGGAAAGCTCAATGATGTAGAGGTATTCAAGATCAAGCTGAATAGGCGGCTCAGCATGTATTCTTTAGGCCATCGGCAAGGCCATTAGGACACTGCCCTTTGTCCTAACATTGTAGGGTACGGTACACAACACTGTGGCACCAGCGAAACAATCACTCTGAACGCACTGCCCTGAAAGGGATAAAGAGAAGGCTGGGAGACCGGAGCATCAAGGGGTAGCATCTCCCTTCTAAGACTTTTCCCCCCAATGCTTCTCCACGCCCCTCCTTGGTGTCCAGATGACATCCATTAAATTCAGGCACTGCTCCACAAGGGATTTTGGCCTCTGGCTATGAGAAGAATAGCATCAAAAAACCTGCTTGCCAACAACCCATAAATTTAAACAAGTCAGGATGGCAAGAGGAGGTGCCTGGGAATCGTCATAGAAGAGAAGTCAAAAGCAATGGGGGTTAGAATGGGACACAGAGACAGCCCTCCAGCGGGATGCTCCTTCTTTTAAAAGGCAAATCCTTAAAGCTCCCACGAGGATTGGGACGCCATCTCTTCACCCACGTGACCACTTACTGTCTTAGACTGACAAGGAAGGTTTTGATGGAGATATGAAGGACAAAGTATCTCCAAATGGACAGCACATCTGACTTGGCCCAAGGCATCAACTCAGGCCCTTACCCACCCTCACTCTTAGGAGGGGGTGAGAGTGCGAGGTGCAACGCATGTCCAAGGGCACCAATTTTACTGGAACAAAATTAGGGGCACAGCTTGAATAATGAGCGTCGTAAGAAAGGTCCCAGCTACACTGATTCAGTCTTCCTGACATGGAAAGAGGCCTGGCTTGCTCCTGCCTCAACGATACAGTCCATACAATGGAACTGTTACTCCCCCCTCCTCCTCCTCACTCAGCCCACCATCACGGGTAGCAGAATGCAGCAGAAAGGACCACACACTGTCTAAACACATGCTTCATGCTCTCAGTCCTCACACCCACTCGCACAAAAGACATACCATTAATAAGTACAAAAAAATGTGGGTTTCCTCCCAGAGCCATCTTGTGCGTAATCCCCCCCACCCCATCACTGGCAACCACCGCTAACATGATTTGATTCTGAATTCAGACAAAGGGGGAGGTGAAAAGCAAAGAATCCCCAGCGCTTACACACCTAAAGCTCACCCTCCAAAACGAACTCTCCTCTTGTAAGCCTCGTTCTAATCATCCTACCAAATGGACTTTTTTTTTCCCTGTAATTTGCAGGATCCAAGCAATTTTTACTGTGGGTGGTAACGAGAGTCTAACTGTTTCTAATTATTTAAAAAATAAAACCACACACACAAGACAAAACAAATCAAAAATCGACACTGCCAACTGCTGAGCGATGCAGAAGCCACAACTTCCGGTAATAAAGATTTTTCTTCCGAACTATCATAAAGCAGAGGATCTGGACAGCATCTGCTCAGTGTTTCTCATGCATGATCAGGTGAGCTGGGGCCACTCACACGTCACAAAACACAGGCTGGCAGTACAACGGGGAGGTGAGGACTCTAACTTTGCAAACGCGTAAACACCCAGCCTTCAAATCCCAGCCCTACCCGTGTCTCTCCGTGGAACAAGGACAATACATCCATTTTTTAATTTGATGCCACAGTTTCCTTCTCTTCAAAAATGGGGGAGACAGCGCTTACCCACTGGGAGAGTTAAATAAGTTAACACACGAAAACCACTTAAACTAGAGCTGGTTCACAGAAAAGCACTCAGTAAATGTTACTAGTAGGTTATTTATATATAAAACTGGAATAATATTAGTTTTTCCTCACTTACAGTAGCTGTATCAGTGAAACAAGAATATTTATGGAAAAGTGCACTCAATGCCTACATGAATGACAGCACAGATTTTTAATAATTTTAATATTAAGCCACACCCCCCAGAGACAGGGTTCATGCTTCTTTCCTCTCAAACCAAAGACATGAATTAAAATACACCCACTGAGAATTAATAAGTGCTAACATTGACAGGTGTACACCTACATCGCCTGCCTTATAGACACTGACTCACTGAAATCTCCCAATAAACGGAGGTATGAAAATATCCCCATTTTATAGATGGAGAATCTTAGGCCTAGATGGGTTTCGGTATAAGGTGCTCATGGTCACTCAGCTAGCCAGTGGCAAAGCCAGGGTTTGAATTCACGCTCCTGATCATTCCACTATAAAGACTCAGTAATAACCATAACCAAGTGCCAAAACGCATTCTCTCTTCCTTTGAGGCAAGATAGCTCATGCCAAAGAGGCTTGCAAGAATGACGACTTTATCATTACATCTGAAAGAGGGAGTAACACATAGAGCCTTTTTATGGAGCGGAAATCCACTGCAGAGACCTAGAAGGAGTTGCTCAACATTATCGAAGGCAGAAGGCGTTCCTCTGGGCTACCTTGGACCTCAACGTCGAGGAAACGGCCCTATTCCACTCCAGGTCAAACAGAGTCCTGTACAATCCTCCACCCTCCACCTTCTCCCCTACTTGCTAACTGTGCCCAGAGGGTGGCAACAAGTTTACCTGCAGTCATTTTTGTTAATGGAATTCTAAGCCCATCAGTTTCCAGTTGAGAGGATGAGAGAATCTTTTGCCGTGTCTTTCTGAAGCAAATATTGAGTGCTTTCATCTCTTAGGGCCCTAACATGCAATCTGTCACCCAAATAAGAAAGGG
Source organism: Vicugna pacos (assembly GCF_048564905.1). NCBI lineage: Eukaryota > Metazoa > Chordata > Mammalia > Artiodactyla > Camelidae > Vicugna > Vicugna pacos. Next base: position 86,472,810 of record NC_132997.1, on the reverse strand, counting down.
GAAAAAAACCCACCCCAAAGCCTTCTCATGTGGGTGTTTGTAGAAATGCCTTCCTGTTTCCGACATCAATCAGACAAACGGCAAGCACTTTTGGAGGGGGCTGATGGTGATGGCTCGGCACGCCCTCCTCGAGGCAGACTCGGCAGCTAAGGCACCCAAGCCCCGTAGTTTACACTTGCTCCGCTTATGAAAATAACGCCAGCCCTGGCTTTCCAAAACGGTCCCGCCGTTTCCATCAGGATGCAGAAATGCAGCTTGTTTCCGAGCTGTTCTGTTCCTCTTGTTTTGCCCAGGCACCCAGGTTTGTGTGACTTTGTTCACTGTGATTTTTTTAAAAATGAAAACCATTCTCCTTCCACCTGGAGGACATTCCTCTACAGAAACTTGCTGCCAGACAACAGCAGTTTCTTATCAGGAAACCTCACTCCTCTCGGCTAAATCCTGGATGCCCTGACTCTACCGCACAACCAGAGATTCCTCCAGCCTGGTAAGAGAGAGGCTGGGAGAGGGGACACGGACAGGAAAAGTGGGTGACTTTTGTAGAAGGCAGTCATAATTCTTTTTCCTGATTCTGAAGCCAGAAAGGCGGAAGGAGAGCTCTGACTGTGTTTCTGGAAGCTACCTCTTCACCCTCTCCTCCCTGACAATTTCTGCTTTCTGCTCCGGGTCACTGTTCCCACTTCTCAACTGGCTGCAATGGCAAGTGCCCAAGTCATCACAAAGGCAAGAATCAGATCACCCCAGAACCTACATGTGTGCAACTGCTGCCACCTTCCCCAGCAAAATCCACAGCAGAGGCATCATCGACTGTTCAGCCAAGTGTGACATTCAGAGCTGGGGACCTCTGAGGTCACCTCTCCTCATTTCCCTGGAGGAGGACAAGCACACACACAAGATCCACATGACACGAATGTCCCTGACTTTCACTTTTTCCTAAGAAAGCACAGTCCTGAGCCACAACAGGTGACATGGCAGCTCCAGCCTGTCCCTGATCATACCAACTTGTCCCAGAACCTGGTGGGGATGCGCGGGTGAACCGAGCAGCACCTCGATGCTCTCGATTCCCGGTTTCACCTAAGTAGTGGCACAAGTGAGGACGGTCTGGGAGAACAACGCTGGGTCAACAAACCTACAGATGATGCACATCTTCATGCTACCCCTTATGCCCCAATCTTGATCATCTGTCCTGACATCTGGGGAAGAATAATGTTGATAATTCAAAGCAGAAGACTCCAGAAGTTGTTCCCTTTCACAAAGCTGCGTGTAACATACTTCCCTCGATAATCATAGTTTTCTTTGGCCACTGCCAGAATTAGCTCGAGTTCTCCTACATCCACAAAGTGGCCCAAAGTGTACTAGGTGTGTGGGCAAGAAAAGCCAGAACAAAAGACAGAAAGTCCTACCAACATGTGTCAGTAACTAACAGGCTGCAAAGCAAGGCACTATGGTGACATCTCTTTGGCTGGAGAAGGCAGAGCAGAGACTTAGAATCGACGATGAAAAATTAGCCTCTGAGTGAAAGAGATGAAGCAGGTCAATGCTACCTTTCAAACAGTAAAAACAAGAAAAAATAAACCCCACAACCCCCGTGACCATAGAGGGAGCGTGTGCAGACGGCGATGGCGGTGTTCTGTATCCTGACTGCGGCGGTGATGATACAAATTTATGCTGAAATTGACAGAACTCGAGACCCAAAGAAAAAGTCAACTTCGCTGTAGATCATATTTTAAAATACAATTTTTTTCAATCTCACATCTCAGAAGAAACCTGCTCCTCAGAACTAAAATCAGGGACATAGAAGTATATGGAGTAAGTGAAAATCTGAAAAAGACAGCTGCAGATGACCTAAGCAGGCAAGACTGCAGGGAGGGAGGTCCACACAGGAACCTGGTTTGAGCACATGCTGCTGTCCCCAGTGGGACAGGGCCAAGGAGAAACAAATATCCAGTTCCTTTTAGAAGCAAAGCTATCCCTACATCAGGAGAGCTAGGAGTCCACGCAACACTGCTGTCCCTGCCCTACCAGCTACAGAGGAAGGGGCAGAGAAAAGCCCCACCCTCCCTTCAGGAACTGCCCAGGTTTCTGAAGCTAGTAAAAAAGAACCATTAAGAAATCTTCCCCCTCCCTCCGGCCTCCACCCATCTTTCTCATGCATTCTGGTAAAAGTGGCAAAAGGAAAGAAAACTGTCCAAGAGACAGACTTGTGAACAATACTGGATCTCCCTCCGGACAACTAACACGTGTGTCTTCTGCTTTCTGGTGGAAGGGCTTCTGGGCTCCCAGGGAGGAGAGGACCTCTCGCCTGTCACACTGGCTCCTGGTGAACCACCAGGCCTGCCAGAAGCCCAGTGGGCAGGAGCCAGGCGGAGCACACAGTGATTGAGGGCTTCCCTGCTCCCTCCGACCCCAGCCCCATAGATCATGTTCACCCAACATCACCTCCTGCCAGCTCTGTTTTCCTAAGCGGCAAGAGGCCCCCGCCAGGGCACGGGGCTGCGACGCGGGGGCTCAGGCAAAGCCTGGCAGACCTAGTGACGGGTCGGGGTGGGAAATAAACCGAGCAGGGCAGCCGTGTGCCCCCCAGTCACCCCAATGCCTTCCCACCTCCCCTGACTCTCACTTCTTTCTCTGGTGTCTTCAGTTCCTTCTTTGTTCCCACCCTCCCTTGTCGGAAGAAACTGGCTTTTCCAAAACAGAAACTTTCACTCTGAGCACAAACAGGCCTGTTATTTAGACCTTCCCAGAGGAAAATGCGGCTGCGCGGTGTGAACACACTCTGGGTGGTGGGGCCCGGGGGACGTCCGGACGCAGGGACAAGCACACACAGCCCAGGAAGTTGTTAACCAAGGGGCAAAAACGCCGTGGCTGTGCAAAGGCCACCTGCTTCTTCATTTCCAGCTCGAGCAGAGCAGGCCAGCCACTGATTAGGCAAAGGACAGCCCACGGAAAGGGTGGTCAAAACTTGAACCTCAGGGAAGACGAGTCCGCTTCTACTGCTGAGCTCCTCAAACCGAACGAAACCAAAACAAATGGGCTTTTCACTACTACATTCTAAAAATGCAAATCAAGCTTGAACTTTCAGAGGTGTGATGGAGAACGCTGGAGAAGTGTGGAATAAAGGATAAAAGATGACATAGCTCCTAGAATCTCATCTCTTGCTAAACTAGCAGCAGTTGATGCAATAAATACCTTTCAAATAAGGTGCCTAGAACCGGCCTGACAAAGAAGGATGAAAACAGAGCTGCCACTTTGCTCACCTGACAGCGGCTGCCCCTCATACAAATGAGTAAATTAAGTTTCAGAGACTGGGCTGAAACGTGGCCCCTCTCTGTTCCCAAACATCTACTTACTGACATCATTAAAGGGACTGATAATAGGAAAGCACTCTGAGAAACAAGGATGTCACAACACAGCGACAGATAGACAGATAATGTCAAAACCTACAAAAATGACACAAATGAACTTATTTTCAAAACAGAAACAGACTCACAGGCATTGAAAACAAACTTACGGTTACCAAAGGGAAAAGCGGTAGGGAGGGATAAATTAGGAGTTTGGAAATAGCAGATAACAAACTATTATATACAAAACAGACAAACAACAAGGTCCTACCGTATAGCACAGGGAAATATATTCAATAGCCTGTAATAACCCACAAGGAAAAAGAATATGAAAAAGATTACATATATATATGTATATATATATACACACACATATATATAAATGTATAACTGAATTACTATGCCGTACACCAGAAACACATTGTAAATCAACTATATTTAAATTTAAAAAATATATATATATATATTATGCAGTACACCTTAAATTAACACAGTGCTGTATGTCAATTATATCTCAATAAAACTGGGGGAATTTTTTTTAAACCATTAGTGAAAAAGCATCCACTCCCCTCTTCAAATACTGACCATGTGTCATGATTTGAGGGGCCCTACAAAGTGTAAAAAGGCTTAAGGTTAATTCAGACTCTCCCCTGACACAGTGTAGCCCATTAAAAACTGATCTGTCACCTCGAAGAATTACAAAAGGGGAGGATCCAAAGCAATAAACTGTGTGGATGACGAGATGTCACGCATGGAGGGCCCAAGTCGCCTCTATTAATGACCTCTGTCACACGATTTGCAACGAAAACATGTGACTCACAAAGAATGGAGAAAAGGGAGGCAGCCGCAGAGATAAGGGCCACGTTACAGCCCGTGGCGTCCCGGCGGGTGTCAGGCAGCCCCAGAGCCTGGACGCGGGGCGGGAGAACACCGCCACCTCCCACAGCAAGAGGGTCCTTAGAGGACGTCCCTGCACCCTGCCTGGGCTTCCTGCCCTGTATTACACCAGCCTCACGGGGTGGAGAAACATGCAAGACGTTAACAGAACAGTGCTCACAGCCTTCCATCCAAGGAATGGCCAACATGGGAAATCGGGCCCAGAATAAACCTCTCTCTCTCTGGACCTGTGTCCCCGGTGGGAGTTGTGTCCTGTGCAAGTTATGTCCAAGCTGTGTCAATCCCATAGGGGGCTCTGCTAAGTAGCAGGGCAACTTCCCCAAGTTCACAAGACACTGGGAATGGGGTTTCCCTGGGGTGTCTGAAATTCCAAGTCAGGCAGTGCCGGGTCCATCTAGACCCGGAGCGGTGAATGGGCAGAGGAAATTCACACACTTGTTTAACCTAGAAGATTTCAACAAAGAAGCACTGCAAAGAGAGAAAGAAGAAATAAAATAGGGTGGGTGGTCCCACCAGCCATTCCCCCACTGAGAGTGAATTTGGGAGGGGGGGTGAATTTGCTGAATCACTTGCACAGAATGATCCAGAGCTGGGCATGCTAAGCCATGGGTCATATACCTCATGGGACATTATGCAGTGTCCAAAGTCATTCTGCCTCCATTATTTTCAACTCACACCCTCTCCCACACGACATGCAACTAGACTGTAACAGTGGAACTTTGGAAGCGGTGCGTTTGCACTTAGGGCCATGACTAAGCATATTTGAAGGATACCCACTTCTGGAAAGGACAATAGCTTGAAGCTTTACCGAGAGTCTTCACAGCATACACAGGAAAGTGCTTCTATCACAAGAGATGTGAAACACCAGAAAATAATGACCTATGGGATAGGAGCCCACCTTTAAAAGACTGGAGGGAAGTGTGTCAAAATACTACCTTTGCCTTTGAGGAACATTCTTACTGTTTTCTCATCTTGTTTCTCTACGTAGTCAGGAGTGAGAGGACGAATTCAACATTTTAGATTAACAGAATGCTTGGTAATCCAAAGCATTCTGTTGGTTGTAAGGCAGAGATTTATAAAGCCAAGACTTCCCCCTTCTAATGTACTTTTTTGTGTAAATCCAGATTTTCCATACGTAACATTTTGAAAAACACAGTACCAAGGAAATGAAGCAATATCTGCATTTGTTTCAATGACTAACATGCAAAAATAAAATTTCGGCTGTGATGCCACGCTTTTTAGAAATCAGACATACAATAAGCCACAGATTTATAGGATGTGGTCTATTAAACCTAAGAAAAGTTTCATTTCCTCTCTCCAAAATGGTTAACTCCCTGTCTATGTGACTAGCTTTGCAAATTTAGAAGTCTCTCTCTCTCTTTTTTTTTTTGGCTTAAATGCGCTAATAAGCAAATACCATCAATGATGTGCCCCCTTCCTGAATTACACACACACACTCACTCACTCATATATCCCTAAAAATGAAATAAAATTAGGCTCAAAACTAACAAAAAAGGTAGATCAACCAAAACACCAACAGGGACAGAGGGCACCATCTTGCTTAACCGCCAGCCACTGATCAGGAAAAGTTCGGAGAAGCCCTTCAAGAGGAAGGAAGCAAGGAATAAGGGAAGGATTTGAACAAAGAACTTTTTTAAAGTTTGTTTGCAAGCATTTCTGTGAAAATGGTATTGACTAAGCAATTACAGGAAAAAACACTTTCTTTCTTATCTGAATGCATTTATGCCATGGGTCACACCCTATTATTGTCACTATTAAACCTGGTAATAGCCCCAATGTAATGACTCTGTGTGGGGAGCTTTAAATGCACATGAATAGCTAACTAGAAAGGAGTGACTCATGCCTGCCCGGGTGGATATTGACTTTCTTAGTCATATTTACTCAACTGGTCTACCAACCTTAATTCCCCTCAAGGAGAGAACTGAAGGGTTAAAATCAAGCCAAATTCCAAGGGAAGAGAGAGAAGGGACAAGGAAGGTTAAGTGCAGATGGAGTAGAAAGTATCCTGGATGTGACACTTGTAAAGCAAAAACTGGACTTTGGATATCGCAAATCAGAAGTCTCCTCCCGGCTCCTGAGATGGGTGGGTGTTGAACAGGACCTAACCCATTCTCCTTCAGCAAGTGGAAGACGGTTGGTGTGGAAGGCTGCAAACCATGGGCTATTGCCACAGTCTTTCATTAACAGCAGTTTATAGCTCTGCCCCTTTGCTGTGTGATCTTAAGCAAGTTGCTTAACCTCTCTGTAGCTCATGTGCAAAATGGCAATAATCACAGCACCTACCCCTCAGGGTTGTTGTCAGGTTTTGAAGAGTTAATATACAAAATCACTTACAGAAGTGCCTGGACCGTAGAAAGTGCTGTGTTCAAAGTCACTTTGATCAGTAGTTCAAGGGATCCTCGTAGGTGCCCAGTGAAGCAGGCTGGGCAGGGATTCCCCTACCATCCCCTTTTACAGACACAGGGATTGCATCACAGAGGGATGAAGCACCTTGCCAGCAGAGGTGAGAGAACACTGGACTCAAACCTAACTCTGAATCCCATTGAATGTGGTTTCCACCACACTACCCAGAGCCACCTCGAGCACACCCCAGCTGTGCATGGACCGCGTGCAGCACGGCTGAGCTACCCCAGCAGTGGCTGACCCATCACATGGACACACTCTCAGCAGGCGACTCACCAAGAATCCTGCCAGGCATCTGCGCCAGACCTAGCACACCAGCTTCTCCAGCCAAGCCCCCGCTTTACATGCCTCAACTTAACTGATGCTTATAACAGCCCATGTGTGATCCCCCTTCACTGATGGAAAAACTATGGCACAGAGTAGTTGGGTAACTCGCCCAAGATCACACAGCCCCTGAGTGGTGTCTGTGTGTCTGGTCTATTCACAGTTGAGGGATGCAGACCCAGTTCTGGAAGCTGGGCGTATTGGCACATCCCCCAAGAGATGCGTCCCTGTCCCAAGGGCAAAGCTGAGAAACGAGCTCAGTCCCTGGCGCCGGGGATCGAATCGGCGCCAGTGGATCTCAAGTTAGAAGGAAGAAATCCAGTCTTTCTGTTTCATTTTCCTCAACTCAAAATGGGTGCCTGGTTCTCCTTTATCTACCTTGTAATTCCGACCAAAGATTAATGAGTTACCACTTGCCAGGCCCTGGTGGAGGAATAGCTCTGTTCGGGATGGCCTTATCATCCACAGACAGAATGAACAGTGATGCTCATTAAAAGCCAGACCAAGGAGGGGCTGCTGAGAAAAGGCCTCCATCGGGCCAGGGCTGCTGCACAGAGCAGAGTCTCCCTGCTCTGTCAGACTCAGGCCAAAGACATGGGCCGTACACATATTCTGGCCCCAGGTACTCAAGGCACAGACACCACCAGAGAAGTTGGAGGGGTTCCAAAGACCCCAGAAACAGCCTCAGTTTTTTTCACATCTGGCCAGAGGGGAAAGGTCAGACAGGAAGATTTCCACAAGACACCCATACGTGAAGTTGCTAACCAGAACTAAGACACATTACTGCGTACAGAAACAGCCAAGTAAAAAGAAAACTCAGAATGCTGTAAGGCACAATGCCAATCATATGAAACATTTTCAGCTTTAGACACAGGAATGATCAGAAAGAAATACATCCAAACATGAAGAGATTACAAATAGGTAAAACAAAGAATGTGAGTGTTTACATTTTCTTCTGTTTGTTTATGTGTCTCTAGCTCTCTTGAAGGGCTATTTACTACTTTTTAAATTAGAATAAGCTCTTAAAGATGATTTCGCCGGTCTTTTCTCTCTCCAAAGTCAAGACGCAGATACACATTACAGATCCCTCTAGGCCTCTGCTGTTTTCTGTCCCTGTAGCCCTAATACGCAGCATGGCACCCGGCACGTAGTAGGTAAACAGTCATATTTTTCAAAGGCGGAGGCTTTACTAACTGGCTCTTAAATAATCACTTTTCTTCTAAAAAAAAATTTAAGAAGCTAGTATTAGTACTAAATTATTTGCTGTTTAAGTCTAAAGAGTTGCTTTACAATTTTGTATCTGCATTGACTTCTGCTTTTCTGAACATGAAAGCATGTTCTAAATGCTCTTTATTCTCTGGGACTACTAATTTGAAGAGAACTGTCACTCCCAAGCATGGAGCAGTGCGGGGTATTGACACCGTATTGAATTATTTAAAGGAAATTAACAATGCTTCCTGTCCTTGGAGAGCGACATCTGCGAGAAAGGCCGCTGGCGGCTGCCTCGGGAAGGGATCACCCCAGAAGGGTGAGCGGTGCCCAGCACCTTGAATTCTTAAAGAAAAATCTGTAAGTTATAAAGAACGAATAACAAAGGCAAAGTTCAGATAACTTCTCTTCCACCGCAAGCTATGACGAGTCCCAGGAAATGATGTCCTTGGCGGTCAAGTTTAATGGGATAAAACGTGCTGTTCATCATTCTCACGGAAGCCACGCATGACACGGGAACATGTGGCTTTAACTGGGAGCCAGGCGCCTTGGGTTCACGGGAGCACCACCCTCCACCCTCTCCTTGTAAACTGGCATTTTTATGGCTATGATAAACCCGTCCGTGGTCTGTCTACCCAGACATCATGGCACCCGATGTGACAGCCAGCGACCTGACGGGACCTGGGGACCACGGCGGGTGGGCCCTGCCCTAGCAGGAGGTAAACTTTGGACGGGTGGTTTCAGTTCAGAGCTCACTCATCCATACCGTCATTATGCTCCGAGACCTACCTCCAAACACCAGGGCTCCCCAACCTTTTGTAAGGAGTGGCTCCTTTTCATGTCCCTGAAGACTTGAGTGCTGACAGTGAAGTCTGAGGGGGGGTAGAAGTGCTGACAGTCATGTCCCTGAGTGCAGCAAGGGAGGGGGCACTGCTGCCAGGAAGAAAGGGGAACAGAGTGAGGCGAGGGAGGGAGGGGGACGCAGCCAGCATTCATGGCCCCCCGCCTGACCTTCTGCCCTAACCCACGCTCCTCCACAAACTCCAAGCGGGGAGGATCATGGTCCCCAGACAGAACCCAGAACTTGTCCACCTCCCTGCCGTCCAGATTGGGGCCCCACAGCGACATCTTCAACACTGCCTCCTCTGGGCAGCCTCTCGGATGCATCCCTTCCCGCTGTCCCCACCCCTGCCCAGCATTCCCTCCGTGGACACGCCACTCCTTCCTCTGAGAAGCCCTCTGGGTAGCACCTTCTCTCTCTGTCCACTTACCTTACTGAATCTTCTATTAGTTCAAACCATGTGACAGTGCTACAATTTCTGCCCTACGAAATGCAACTACATATGGTTCCACCCAACCCTGGGATCTGTCTTAATCCCTTCCTCTCAGCCAGACTGCAATCTTTTTGAGAGAAGCAGCACTACACTCATTTCTGGAAGACTTGGAAGACTGTATGCGCTGGACTGCATTTCAACCCAGCCAGAGCCCCTACCATGACCGCTGCTTCAGCTCCCTGCCTGCCTGCTCGGTTTGGGGTTCTGGACAGGAGTGTGCATGTTATTCTGCTATTCCTCACAACCACAAAATTGTCGTGCTCATTTTACAGAGGAGGAAATTGACTCAGAGACGTTAAGGAGCATGCCCAAGGTCACACAGCTAGTCAATGGCAGAGGGGGAATCTGGACCAGGTCTCAGTGGACTCATGGTACTGCTGTGCAGATGTGTCTGCCTGCCAGATGTTGACTCTCACTCTATAAATGGAGTAGAGGATTTAGGGGGTGTAAAGAGCAACCTGAGGTCCAAGAGGGGCTATTTCACGAGGAAATATTCTAATTGTCATTAAAAAAAGAAAAGATCTATCCCTTTTGTGTTCATTGTAAAAGATATGTCTTCTCCACCCTAGTTTTTAAAGAGTTGTATGTAAAGGAAAACCCCATCAATAAACTGTTCACCCTTCTTAACCCTGAAGAGCAGAATTCGGGATTAAGAATGTGAGCTTGAGCACAATATCCAGTATTTTACATTCTGATGGTCACTAAGTGGCAGAACGAGCACAGTGGCTTCTGAAGACTCTGAGAGTTAGAAAATCAACGGAAACAATGGACAAATCCATAGGACAGCACAATTCCACATTTCCAGAACAACGGACATGGTCCCCACATAACCTGGTCCTCCCATGAAGGGTTTATCCAGGTGGATGAAAACCAGCCAGAAGCCGTGTGAACTCCCAAGATGAGAAGGGGCCACACAGCCTGCACACTGGTGCTGCTCCGGGGCCCTCGCCAGCTACAGATGTCCCTGGGTCTGGACTCTGAAAGCCAGTACGGCTGGAAGCCACAAGGTCTGCCCCCAGGAAGGGCAGCTCAAGCCGCAGAGGAAGCACTGGATGCCCATCCCTGGAGGTCCCTGGTCTCCATCCGGGAAGCAGAGCCTCCCACTCTGCATCTCTCCACAGCACGCGTTTGTAAACAGGGACATGAGTCACTGTGTGAGCATGAGTCCATTTTCGAGATTAGCCCAGCTTAACAACCAAGGTCATCCTTTTCTGCCTTGTCACAGCGGTGACTCACCTTACTGCCTCCTACCAAAGGGGACGGGGTTTAACCCTCTGATTGTTCCTGGAAGGAACCCAGCAATATGGGGGTTTAAATCCTTGTCTACTTGCTTTGTTTTTTAACACAATGCTGAGAGCAAAGAGGTGAGGGTCCCGAGGACAAGTGCCCCAGGAATCTGCAAAAGGAATTTTATCTAACATTACCACTGACCAAATTACCTTTTTTTAATTAAAAAAATTTGCACATTATCTTTATTACCTTCCTATAGCCTTTCCTTTGGGCCTGTACTCCCACCAGGGCCTGAGCCCAGGAGGAAATGTTAAGCGTGCGTGTACACACACACACACATACACACACCTCTATCTAGGATCCAGATATTCTTCCATTCCTGGGAACCTCAGAGCCAAATCTGCAGGTCACTTCTATCAATCTTAGAGGATCTACCGGCTTTGAAATTTGTGAGAATAACCTTACCCACATCTCATCTTATATAGGTCTACCCTGCTTTGCTCTTTATTTTGATTTCCTTAGTTATTCATTTCTAATCTTTTTACATAATACAAAGTCTTAGAAGCCACTTCAATTTTGGGGGGTATAAGATGTCTTATAAACAGATCCAAATGTGTGTACAAATACCAAATTATTTTTTTACCACAGAAGAATTCTAGTTGAGTCTCCCTCTAACGAATACCAAAACCTCAGCAAATCCTGAAGATTAGGAAGCAGACATCCGCTGAGTTCTCCGTTCAGCATCCATTCGTGCTTTTCATGGTAGCAGTACCCTGAATTATTTAAGCCACATAGTTTAGGTAGAGTAGACCCACCCTCAGCTCCAGGGATGAGCAAGTTTACTCAGCCTAAATGCACACAGCACATTATATCCCCTTATCACTGCCACTGATTCAGAATTGTGGGGGAAGATAAGGTCTCTCTAGACTTGAACCTGCCTCCATGCAATGAAGTCAACCTGCAGGAAAGCAGAGCCAAGAGCTAGAGGGAAATGATGTCCTGGTATATGGGCCCCTGGATCCAGCCATGCCTGATGCATCCCATAATCTTTTCAGTTATGGGTCAATACCCATTTGCTCAGGCCAGTTTGGGCGGGGTTTGGGGAGAAAGAGGGGCATTCTGACCGGAGCAGTCTAGTTCCCTTAGTCAGACTGACCTCAATAATTGCCCATCCACGAACCAAGCAGTAACGTGGAAAAAACTGGAGACACTCCAGGAAAAGTAAATGAAGTCCTCGTGAGTTTCATGTTCCTGGTATGATGAGGGGGTTGTTACAAGGCAATATATCAGAGTAGGTGTCTGGTACTTTTTGAAGTAAGAATGAATGTGGCTTGTGGCCAGCCTCTGGGACAGGGGGAGGGGACCTTGTTAGAAATGCCTGCTGGAATTGCCTGCTGCTGAAATTCCATGCGGCCCTCCTTTTCCTCTGGTGCCTCTGAAGCCATGGACTACACTCACTGACTTTCAGATGTGGTCTCCAGAAAGTAGGGACCACAAATACTTAACGGCATTAAACCTGCCTCCCAGCTTTCTCCAGGAGCATTGCCTATTTAGGACAGCATCTCTAGAGGTGCGTTTCTTCTGGGGAAGGTGAAGTTGAGGCTGCGGCTCGTCAGGAAAGAAGGCAGACAGAGCAGGTGGCAGGTTTCACTTTCACTGATGGCTTGGCACCTGATGGCATGATGTGCTGACCAGTTCTGGACGTGGCCACGTGGAACAGAATCAAGATGTACCGCTAAAAAGTTGTAGCAATATTTGTATATTCTACTGTTTTATTGCTTTATGAACTTCTGGCCACCTTCAACAGGTGGCTGGGCAGTATTCAAATATTAATGCAACAGAATGGATACCAATGAGCCAGAAAGTACAAACAGGTCTGCCAAGAAAAATACACACTAAAGAAAAGATACAAGAAAGAACTTCAAAGCATTTAAAAGCCAAAAACCCCTAAAAATACTAAAGCCTCCAGAAATAAAGATTGTGAATGAAATATGTTTTTCACACCAAATTTGACCAACAGCTCTCAGCTGTTGGGAGAATTCTGTACCCACATTTTAGACAGGAGGAAAAAGGCAAAAGCTCTAAATTTGATTTCAATAAAGTTTGGTGTGACAGTTAAATTCACGTGTCAACTTGACTGGGCCATGGGGTGCCCAGACATTTGCCCAAACATTATTCTGAATGTTCCTGTGTTTCTAGATGAGCTGAAATTGTAGAGTGAATAAAACTGATTGCCCTCCCTAAAGTGGGTGGGCCTCATCCAATCAGTTGAAGGCCTGAATGGAACAAAAAGGTTGATCCTTCCCCAAATAAAGGGGAACTCCTCCTGCCTGACTGCCTTCGGGCTGAGGCATTGGTATTTCTCCTGCCTTTGGACTTGAACTACACCATTAGCCCCCTTGATTCTCAGGCCTCTGGACTCAGACTAGAACTACATCATAAACTCTCCTGGGTCTCCAGTTTGCAGACCTGGGGACTTGTTGGTCTTCATAATCGCATAAGCCAATTAATTCCTTATAATAAATCTCTCTCTCTCTCCTATTGATTCTGCTTCTCTGGAGATCCCTGACTAATATATTTGGGTTCTGTTTTTCACATGTTTTCTGCCCCAAGCAAGAGGGAAAGGATTATTTGTGGATCTCTCAAAGAAATCAAAATTGTGAAATGGAATGGGCCTTAGAAATCATGCAGTTGAATTCTTCATGATTTTTTTTTTAAATCCCTAAGCCCAGGCGTAAAAGGACCTACCTAGGACTACACAGCTAGAAAGGAACAAACCAAAAACCAGATTTTTAAAACTAGGAGATCAGGGCTCTATGCACAACATGGAAGAGTTTTATTTTGAAACTGCAGCATCTTTAGAGGAAGAAGAAATCCATCTGAGAGAAGGACGTGGACAAGAGGCACTCTGCTAAAGAAGCAAACTAGTAAAATGACAATTTTTTAAAAAATTGGTAAAAGGGTAAAATCCCCTTATCTCTTTATCATTTACTCACATATACATGCATATGCGTGTACAAAGATACCACAAACTAATAAGCAACAGCACCATCCATCCATCCAACCAACTGGAGCCACGTACACACGTATAACCTTGGAAAGAGAGTTCGGATCTTCACAGGCCATGCTGATCTAGCTTTAAGCTCCATCAGCTGTCACCTCTGAAGGTAAGGTAACTTTGGTAGGAATTAACTACGTTCGAAAGATCTTGCCAAACAACACCGATGCAAAAAAAAACCCTGTAATCAGGGTTCCAGGCAAGCTACCATTTTTGCCATTAAAGGCAAGCCTAGCTTTTCCCCAAAATAGGATACCATCACGGACATGGCCAGCAGTCAGGAATGGCAAGTGCCCGGCTCACACACGGCAGCTCCCTCTCCCCTCACCCACATCAGTATCACTGAGCCACCCTGCTCACAGCTGGCATGGGGTGAAATGTAATCACCACCCCTACACTCAAGGGATGTAGAAACGAAGTCTGCCTTGGCCCTCAAGGACCTCATCTTAGTGAGAAAGAGACCAGGATCCCAACAGAAGGCAAAACAGAATGAACACAAAAGGAGCCGGTGTTAAGCCCATCCTTACATGGCACTTTACAGAGCACAGTTCACCTCTTAACCTCAGCAGAGAGACAGATGCAGAGCTTCACTGTCACTGCCACTTCCCACTACCTCGCTGTGTACCCTGTACTTCTGGGGCTCAGTCTGTCAAGTCACATGAAGGTGCCAGCTGCTGAATGACTTGTAAGGGCCCTGCTCACCTCCACCATGCTCCAATTCTGCAAGGCTGGCAGAACACAGAGGAGGAGGATGCAGTAAGTGCTCCAATCACTCTGAAGTACAAATTCAGTGTGCCTGGATTTCTGGATATGGCCATTGTATAATGAGAGGCGATATTTACTGAAGAAAGTTACATATAAGGAGAAAAAGCTTTCCTTTACCAGATAAAATAACTATATGGCCAAGGAAAACTATTTTAGGAGCAAGTTATGATGAATGGAAATTTGTAGCACCATTTCAAAAGGTCCTTATTGGTTCAAAGAAAATTTGGCAACAAATATATGTATGTATATGCATGACGGAGACTTGCCGTACATCAGAAAGTGACACATTGTAACTGACTGCACTTCAATTAAAAAATAAAAATAATTTTAAAATTAAAAAGAATATCTGGCCAACTTGTTTTGTCTGCTGAGGGGAAAACTACTAAAAATTTGATGGAAATAAAACATACTTCGTTTCATTGTGGTATAAACAATGAAGGAAAAATAAGTAACAAAATAGTTTTTTTTAAGTTTGGGATAAAGAAAAAAAAAAGTTACTTGAGTAATTTTGAATAAAGGAGATCTTTTTAATTCTTAGCTGATATCAACACTAAATTAGCCCTTTAAGTGAAGGTCAAGGCTTTCCTGGGATGAAAGGTAATAAGATGAAACGGCCAGCCTTAATATTGGGAAATTAACCAACGCATGCAAAAAATGAATGAAGTTCTAACAGACATCGCTGGAACACTAAATGAAGTTCTTTCTCCGGCCAAGCTAATTCCTTGGACACCCGTAAACCAGCAAAGCACCAGTGCATCTTTCCCGTCTGTTTCCTCAGTGATGAGGTTCTGCAGTGACCTCACCAGGTAGAAAAGTGAAGCTTCTCCCTACAACCTCCATCTCCATTATTTGCATATGGAACCAAGAGGTTAATAGTGTAATCTCTCCAGACAAGCAAAATGCCAGCGAGCTCATGAAAAACCATGTTCATCAGTCACTCGGAGAGAACAGGACCTGATTCACACGTGCAGATAGAGATCACTGTGAAAGAATTGGAGGCAGAAGCTCACTCAGGTCCAAAAAACCGCAGGCTGCAAAAAGCTTTGTGAACCCAGTTAATGAAGTAAGTGTGACACTGTGCTTTTAACGAGATTTCTGCTAAAGGGTAGTTAGTTCCTTCTCCCAGCCAAGCCTCTGGGAAGGAATGTGGGTCCATATTAGGTCACTGGGGACCATGAACAGCTCTGCACACGAAGGGGAGTCTGGGATGGGCAATGTGTACTTGGTAATCCCCTCTCTGAAAATCAATACATCTCCTACAAAAAGGTAAAGAAAAACACCCCAAAATGGAGTTGAGAGGTTGCAAAGACAACACAGGGACTGGGTGTGCCTGGGGGTCAGGAAATTAAGAGTGCTTTGCTCTGAAAAAGAAAGGGGATCAACAGCACCCTCCCCCTCCCCTATCACTGGGGCTGGAACGTTTTAAAATGCAAATAACAGGTTTCTAGACCAACCCTGGAATTTCTCCTGGAAATGTTTTTCTAATTCACATCTTGTTCGCCACAGGGGCCCCAATTAAATGTCTTCTCTCATTTCTACTAACCAATTATTAGCATTAGATAATAACATACTATTTTCTGCTAACATGTTTCCTGACAGCATCAAACTCCAGAGGGTCTTCATGGTGCAGTAACTGAATAGCTGTGAAAATTATGGTTAATTTACAGGAAAATGTTATTTAAACCTTCGCGGTGTTTATGAAAACAAACCATTTTGGTTGAAATGCACTATACTAATGGCATAAAAACTTATCCAGTTGAAGTAATTTAAAAAAAAATAAAGTTCTCCCCAAACATTATGAATGGGGAAATCATACCAGAAACATATAAGGATGTAAATATTCAAAAACAATGGACTCCCACAGGTAGGACCAACCTGGATGCCACTTCATTCAGAATCGGAGGGTATGTGAGAATTTGGGGAGAGGCTTGCCAGCACCGTTCACTAACAATCCTGGTTCCAAAATGACCCTTGCCCCTAGCTGGTCACCCTCAGAAAGAATCACAGTATTGTCACCCACATGACTTGGGCAACCACCACTGTTGTCGCTGAGCACATGCCTGGGGCAACCATAATGGGTCCTGCCTGGACTGGGGTGATGAAGGCTCTCTGGACTATGGTATTTGGGGCTCCTCAGCTTGAAAGGGGGAGTTGGAGTCAGAGAATTAGGGATAAGGGGTCTGAGATAAATTATCCCCTGTGCCCCATTGGCTGTCTTTTTACCCCCAATATTTACATCTTTATTAGTGAAAAATCAAGTTATAAAAAGAACCTAGAGGGAAAAAAAAATCCTAAATTGTGCGTGTTTGTGGAAAAGCAAGAGCACAACCAAGCATGAGCTAGAGGAGCCAGTCCCATCTCGCTCCCGTTTCTCCTCCCCACTAAATGGACGGGCCACTGGCTAAAGCGTAGTTGAGCCCAGAGTGATAACTCACTGAGGTGGCTATGAGAGAACACTTGGTTTTCAGAGTTCTCTTAAAGACTATTAAGGTCTCCCTGCTTCTTGCAGTGAAACTCATCTTATGTCTCACAGGAGCAGCCAAGTGAAAAAAAAAAATCATGTTTTCCCTGAAAAGTTTCTCCTCAAAGTACTTAAGGGACACTAAAAACTGTCCTGGTGGGTAGTGATCAGAACTGATTACAAAGCAGCTGACCCAGGCTGGTCTACCCTGAACAGAGACATTCTGCCTTCGGCCACATCAAATCAGCCAGGGGACAGAGCCAGCGCAGCCAATCCAGACAAGGTGCGTTTTCCTATCTCTGGAACGTAAACATACCTGGGCCTCCTAATATTTGCAACAGGCAAAACCAACAAGCAAAGCAGTAACAAACAAGCAAACCAAATACAAAACAAAAAGACTCCCCAGGCTGGAAGTCACCTCTACTGATAGCAATCTTTTGTGGATGTCACCTGAGTGATTACCACCTGAGGAGAAAATGAAGAAAAAGGAGATAGTGTCTGTCAGGGACAGGCTTGAGTCACTGGAGATAAGGTCTTAATCCTGAGTCAACCTGCAGAAAAACTCACTAGCAACAGTTACTATTTCATAGATTAAAAGCCTTCAGGGCTTCGGGGAGACTTCGAACTCTGAAGTCATCTTCATCCGATGTTTGGGTCCAAGTATAGTCTGTTGAGGTAAGTACTTCTTCGAATACAGAGACAACTCTTGGAAATCTCTGTCTCATAACAGCATTTATCAGAAGAGCACTCAACTTTCAATTTTAAAAAAAGAAATCATTTCGAAAGTTAAAACAAATATAGTCCAGGTTAATGTTTTTTAAGTTCTGAAGTTAACCATCAGCTGACGAATGGATCAATAAAATGTGATCTATTCATACAATGGAATATTATTTGGCTATAAGAAAGTAATGAAATACTGACAGATACCACGACATGGATCAATCTTGAAAACACTATGCTAAGTGAAAGAAGCCACTCACAAAGGACCATGTATTGTATGAGTTCATACATACAAAACATCTAGAAGAGACAAATTCACAGAGACAGAGAGCAGGTAGGGGGTGGGGGAGGAGCTGGGGGAAATGGGGAGTGACAGCTAATGGGTACCGAGTTTCTTTGGGAGGTGATGAATGTTCTAAAATTGATTGTGGTGATGGCTGCAAAACTCTGTAAACATACTAAAAACCATTAAAGTGTACACTTTAAATGGGTGAACTGCACTGTATGTGAATAAACTAAATTTTTTAAAACTTGTGAAGTTTTGAGTGACCTTAACTATCACTGTCTCTAACTGCTTTCTGTTTGAATACTGAGCACAATTTATTTGAAACAAGTACACAACTCTGGGAAATGGTCAGGATAAGAATTATTATTCCCATTTTACAGGAAGCAGAGGTCCAGAGAGCTTCTGTTTTCTTTCCACTGGCTGGCTAGGTTTCCACAGGGCACAGGGAGGAGTGTAAATTATGGAGGAAAGTGGCAGAGGGAGGGACAGGGGGAGGAACACCGTCATAGGCCTTATCACTCCCCAAATCAGGGAGAGATTAGTATCCAGCTCTTGCCAGACATCTAGAAATTTACACGGTTGGGTCATACAGGCACGCTACTAAACAAAAGACACTGCAAACTGGCCTTTGGATTACTGGACTGCAATTCATAATAGCATGAAATTCAGGTTAAATAATTTAGCTAAAAAAGGAGGGGTGGGGGAGGAGACATCTCTTGAGTTGATAGCTGGTGGGGTGAAAATATACCCAATTAGATGTGGCCATATAATTTTCACATCAAACATCCTATGCTCCCGAAGGCAAGTAATGGCACAGCCTGCTGTGGATTTTCCCAAGTTTTCAAGAGCAATGACAGCCCTCTTCAACAAAGCCATTTAACATAACGGAAGGTTAAAGTGGGAGCCACAAACACTTGCTTTTCTTAATTTGCACCTTTCATTTACTTCCCCAGAAATGTCATGGAGGAGCCACAAAATTTATAATGTACTGTCAATAGATGGTTCCTTTTAAGAGCAGGATTCAGAAAGCAAAATGTGAAATTCCAGGAGGTAATCTGGAGCTACACCTTTGAATAAAAACACTTTCAGTATTCTAGGAGAAGCAAAATGAGTTGGTTTGGGTCTTGCACTTAAAAGACTACTAGGTGAGTGGAAGACTGGGATTTCGAGAAATGCAAACATGAGGACTTCCCATCACCTCCTCTAACTAAAGAGGTTAACTTGAAACCCACAGCTGGACCACAGCAAACAAAACACAGCTCACAGGGGCCGTTGTCTGCATCACAGGCTTTGGAAAGCATGTGAGCTACTAGCTTTGATATCACCATGTTGGTATAGTTTTAACCATTTGGTTTTTTTTTGTTGTTTTTTGAATACTCTAGTAAACACTAAACTGTTTTTAAGTACATAAAGTAATTGGGAAAAAAAAAGACAACTTAAAATGTACATTGGCAAATTGGGGTGTCATTCACTTTAAAATAGTCTGTCTTTCTTTTCTTTTTTTCAAGTAAAATATTCTTTCTTTTACCTTAGTCTGTTCTTTAGTTTCAGGAATAAGAGGAACGGGTGCTCCATAAACACTTAGGTTAAAGCAGGGTTTCTCAACCCCAGCACTCCTGACATTCTGACAATTCTTTGTGGTGGGGAGTGGCCCCAGCAGCGTCCCTGGCCTCTACCCACTAGGTGACAGTAGCATCCCCTGCCCAACTGTGACAAACAAAAATGCATTCAGACATTCCCAAAGGTCTCCCAGGCAGCAAAACCAACCCAGCTGAGAACCACTGAGTTAAAGGTAGTGGCCTGAAAAATCTCCCTGTGACATGGACGAGGCAGAGGCCCGAGCTTGAAAAAGTACCCAGATCGCTGCAGCAGCCAGCAGCAACAACAAAATCATCCAACTCTAATCCACAGCCTCCAACAGCAGCTTCAGAAACCCAGAAAAATATGATGATACAAACATCCCCACGAGGCCCCCTCCAGTGACTAGTGTGCAGCCTTCAACTATGTGCCAAGGTCCCACAGTGCCTCACAGCTCTTGTAAGTGTCCCTAATAGCGTCGTTTACAAATGCACGAAGTGCCAGTACCACCGAGATTGCTATGTGTCTAAAGCTGGTGGAGGGGGTACGGTTCCCAGTCTCCTTAAAATTACAGAGCTTTCGTAATCTGCTGATCTGTGGATACCCCGGGCACTCAAGAAAACCCAAACCACGCCCTTTTCAGAGCGGAGGGAGTCTTGTTAGTAGCCAGCTGGAGAAGCAATGATATTTTTTATCTCTGATCTCCTTAATGAAAGAATCTAAAGTACAAAATAAAGAAAGGAGCTCAAGTCTAATTCATAAATTCAGAATGTTCTGCGTCAAGTGAGTCTGAGTATCTGCGAGATCCAAGATGTTTTTGGTGCTCAAGCCAGAGAGGGGCAGCGTCAACACCCGTGCGGACCTCTGGTGGATTAGTCAGCCTGCCAACCGCCCTGTAAACCGCCACGGGTACGCATTCCTGGGCTGACCAGCCACGGCCAGCTCATCAGCCACCAGCACAAGAGGCAACAGCAGCACCGGATGGCAGGGGGGCCAAACCCAAGACCCATCTCCAGACCCCGGCGCCTCTCGTCCAGAGCAGAGAAATGCCGCGACGCACCATCAACCCTGGGGTGTGGTTTGTTTTCCGGACACCGCGCTAGCAACTCCTGCCGGGAGACGTCCAGGCCACGGGGATGGGCAGCAGTCTGGCTAAGTGACTCACGCCGAGGCCAGCAGGTTGGAAAGGCTTGCGAGAATGAAAATGGGAGTGGGAGGCAGCTCCGGAGGGAAGAGTCCAGAACATCTTGTGACCCATTTAAATCCAAATGCTTTTATGACCAGCAAAACCTAGGTTTTCAGGGTTGACATTCACTCAGGTCCTTCCTCTATAGACCCAAGCAGGAAAGGAGCCTGGGAACTCCACCTGTTGTCAGAGTTCTGGAATAGAAAGACACCTGCTTGAAAGACAGAGAGACCCACTGAGGTGGACATGAGGATGCTGCCAGGTCACACTCTTCCATCTCAAACTAGGCCACCTGCCTATGGAAACACGGTCCGTTTCCAACATCCTAGTGGCCACATCCACCCTAGGGAAGTGAATATTGTAGTTACTCTAGGTCAGGGGCCAAGTTCATCACTCAGCGCTTGACACCTACATTCATTAAGAAACCTTGAGAACCTCGGTCTTTTGCTTAAGACATCAGAAAGCTCTCGGACCCAGTGCCAACCTGCACATCATCACCATGATGTACACAGGGAAGCACACTGTGGCTTACTTCTTTTCTTCCCATAAGTCAGACAAGAAACAACGGACAGCGGGAGATCAAGGTGAGAACCAAGCTATGGGAACTCACCAAGTCACCTGCTCTCGCCACAAATAAAAGCTTCTCATATTCCACCGCCAGTCTTCCAAGCATGAACAACGTGTGTACTGGCTCCTTTTATTTAATTAGTTTCTAAGCAAGCGGGTGATCTGAAAGGCGTTTTCCCCATTTATTAACAGCAACGTGTGTGAACAGCCATCCTCCTTGGGGAGCATTGCTGAAGGTGGGGCACACGGCCCTGCATCCTCCAGCATCTACACAGCCACAGGCCAGCCCCCGACCCAGGGGAACCCCCTCATCTTGGGAGGGACGAGAGTCCTCCATGGACCTACACCAATGTGACCTGCCTGACAGGGTATGCGGCATCCCCACTGTCAGGGTCCCTAACGTGCTAGGCTGGCGAGGACAAATCTCCGCGCCTGCCCAGCCAGCTCACACACAACCAGCCCTGCCGTTTCGGGCTCAGCTTTGGTTTCAGTTCAGGCAACAGCGAAGTTTGGTCCCATGCCCAGTCCCAACACTGATAACACTCCTCGCAGCTGCCGCGTCCGGAACAGAAAAGGCAAGAGATTCCTCCCTTCAACGTTTGAACTAGGGAAGAAAAGCAGGGAGGCCGGGGTGGGGGGGGGGGGGGAATACAGAAGAGAAAAGGAGAGGTTCCCTGAAACGCCCCTGGAGCCCCTCTTAGCACCAAGGGAATCAGTGCCTTATCTCCATGTCTGTTATAACATCACAGAGGACAGATACTCAAGCTTCTCCTGCACAGGGTGCCCTCAAAGCAGGAATTCCCCCTGGAGGTGGGGAGGCAGGGAGGCAGCCTTTAAGCCTCTCCCCACCAACACTGGAGTCACCGGACACTAAAAGGGAGGAATCCATCCCATCCCAGGCCCATCTCTAACCCACCAAGCATTCCACTAACTCCAGCACGCTCGTCTGTACTCATGAAATCTGTTCGGGCATTTTCATCTTCTAGCTTCTTGTAGCAAAGCAGGTAGCAAAGGAAGCAAAAGGACACTGAGTTCCAGAAAGCTGAGGCTAGGAGGATACCCTGGACAAGTTTCCATCCTAAGTCCCTGACTTTGATAAGTGAAAGGAACCAGTCACAGAAGACCACATACTATAAGGTTCCACGGTTCCATTTACACAGTATGCTCAGAATAGGCAAATCCCACAGAGACACAAAATACAGTAGTGATTGCCTGAGACCGGCAGAAGTTGGGGGGAAACAGAAAGTGGCTGTTAGTGGGGATGGGGGTTTTGGAGGGAGGTGATGAAAATATTCTGAAACTGCTCACGGTGACAGCTGCCCAGCTCTGACTGTACTACAGCCACTGAACTGTACACTTTATACAGGTGACCTGTACAGCATGTCAATCGCATCTCCATAAAGCTACTGTGAAACAAACAAACAAACAAAAGGTTCCTCATTTTAGCTACAGCAAACATGGGGCTTCCATCCTCCCCTGGTTGAGTCAATTTTAAATGTTGTCTCTTGGACTAGAAGTAAAGGTAATCTGGAAGATCCTTAGAAAGCATCTCGGTAAGCTATTAACCTGCTTGAGACTCAGGCTGCTCGTACAGGGGGAAGAATGTTATCTACCCTAAAATGTCACAAGGATTCAATTTCGCGGGGCATGTAAAGAGCTTAGCACAGCGCCCGGGACGCGGCAGACGCCCCATAGAACACACCTGTTTTGTGAGTCCTCCCCCAGGGGTCTTCAGGGAGAAAGGTCAGGTCCGAGAGAGGAGGACCTTTGCCTGGACCCTGCTGCTTTTTTTTTTTTAAGTATTCTTTCCTCACCTTCAATATTAAGACTTTGTCCACAGTTTAAAATAAAAAATAATCATAGATGCCAAAGTTTGGGAACTCTATGAAGGCTACCTCTGCAATGGCATGTTCTAAAAGCATACCCAGTACCCAGCTCTGCAGGGCTGTCCTCTGTCAGAAGGCCTTGCCCCTACTCAGTAGATGGGCCACAGCAAATAGCACACAGGAGATGCCCAGGATTACGCTGGAATCTGCAGAAGGAGGTGTCCTGACTAGTTCTTAGCTCAACATAGGCTAACCCCTATGATCTCCTTTAGAAAGAAAGGGAGAAAGCTCATGAAGATCATCTAGCAGACAGCAGACAAAGGGCTGAGGACTCCATACCACTTGCTGAATGCAAAATTCCATAATTAATTCAATTTTTTAAGACTGACTCCTGCTAATTCCCCCAGGGACTCTCCGTAACATCAGCCAGTCATGTGACCTAACAGGAGCCTCCATCTCCTTACGACTCCCCTCATCCTAGCCCCACTTATGGGTCCAGAAACTGGACCAACTGACCCAGCCAGACCACGTAGAATCCTGCCCCAACAGTATGTCCGAGAAAAGCTGGGGCAAGAGACTCAGCATCCTCCAGCTGAGGGTGAAAGCCCCTGAGCCTCCCCATCCTTCAGCCCTTCCCACGAGGCACTGTGGTAGGAGGAAACGGAGACGACACACTCCCAGGGCTGATGTCCCCTCGTGGGGACAGCAGTTCACCTGTCCCTTTGGCAAGCTCTACCTTTGCCATTCCCAAAAGTGAGTTACGGGAATCAAATACCCCTTTTCCTTATTTTACCTTGTTCAGCTCAGGTTTCTGATACCAGTCACTATAGAGTTCCATTAAAGGAGGGCTTTTTTTAAGGTTTTAAAAACAGGGAGGGGAGTCCAGATTAAGCAACTCTTATATCCCAGAGGGAATGAGGAATGGCGTCAAAATCCTTGGCCTGCCTATCTAGCCCCGAAGCCTTGGCTGGTCCATTCCACTACACTACACTACACTACACTACATTACACTACACTACACTACACCCATCACTCCGACTAAAACCCGCTGCCCTTAACAGGACCCCAGAGCATCCGGTGAGGTTTTTCAGAGGTGGTCTCCAAAATACATGTGTGCACATTCACCTACAAACACAGAAGGCCCCTTCTCCCAAGTAAACGCCAGAATGAATAAACCTGGACCCCTCCAGGCCTGGGTGCCTGTGGCCCCCTCCGACACACCCCACACACCACAGTTCAGTTACTAGACGTGATGGAACACAGGGCTTCAGCATCATGGAAGTGAATGTGAAAGGCAAGGAAGACATCTCATCCCTGCAGAACTCGTGCTGAGAACTCTGAGTGGGAAATGAGCAGACGGAGCTCCGCAGCACGAAAAGCACCACCAACGTGCCCTCCGCTAGTATTCTGTCCCAGCTGGTCTTGTAAGGAATCTCAGCCCAGTTGACTCATCAGCCCTGGCAGATCTCAAGGTCAACACAGGCGTGAGAACAGGTGAAGAGGATGCCCTGAGTGAACACACTAACCCCCCGGTGTGCACAAAGCCCCTCAGTAAGCAGACGATCAGGTGTGTCTACTTTCAACGTGTTCCAGTTCCCTTTTTTTTTTAATTGAAGTATAGCTGATTTACAATGTTGTGTTAGTTTCTTGTGTACAGCATAGTGATTCAGTTATACATATGTTCTTTTTCATATTCTTTTTCGCTATGGGTTGTTATAAGATACTGAATATAGTTCCCTGTGCTGTACAGTAGCTCCTTGTTGTTTATCTATTTTATATGCAGTAGTTGTGTATCCACTAATCCCAAACTCCTAATTTCTAAATAATGACTGAGCGTCTGTGGCTGTTTGGATGGCCCCAGCACATCCTCTTGGAAGGCTTCTTGGCTTGGGCCAGCAGAAAAAAAACAGGCTTCTGTTACAGACATGTTTCCCTCTCTGGGCTGGTCACACCATCGTGCCCACCACACCCATTATGGCCTCTAAAGGGGTCCACCCCACCCTGGGAGGCACATTCGCAACCATCTGCAGTCCTCTCCCTTCTAACTGGGGAGGAGGCACCATCTTATCCCAGGACAGCCAAGGCTGGACAGTGGTCAGTGATGTCAACAGGCACAGGCACCCCATCCAAACAAGGGGGAGAAGGCCAAATTCTTGCTCCTGGTTTTGGGGTTTTTTTTGTTTTGTTTTTCAATTGGGAACTCAGAACAAACTGGGAGCCAAAGGTAAAGGGATATATAAAGAAGGAGTCCATGAGGCAAGAGAGCCGAGGTAGAGCGTGAGTGTGGAAGAGAGCCCGGAGACTTGGGCAGAGAGCGTGAAGGTAGAGAGGTTGGCCTGCAGATGGGGAAGGCTTACAAGACGATACACAAAGATGAGAACAGACCGAGCCAAGGGGCTGAGTACCATTATGACGCAGAGCAACTGCTGCTGACTCCATCCATCCAACAGCCTGGGGTCAGAACAGTCCCTCACTTGCAGACTTGCAGCACCTCTCTAGCTTTTGAATTCTGGTGCATGTCCCTGGGAGGCCAAGCCACCACGGCAGTCTCTTCTTCCTAAATCTCCACCTGTAGCCTTAACATAAACCCTGCAAGACTCACAGTCACCCAACTGTATCCCTTGTTCCCCAAGCCCACATCCCCTCACCCCTTTCCTAGCCTCCTGGACCACTCACAAAGGCTTCTGGGTAATCCCCGTTCACGTGGGCCCATTTTTACCTAAATAAATAATTCATCATCAACTGTCAACAGTGAAGAAGAGCATACAGAGCAGAGGGGCCACGAAAACTTGGCATCCAAAAAATCATTACATGTTGTTCAAAATAGGAAGTTGGTATAAGTTTCATTAATCATTTTTTTTTCAAAGGGGAGTAAAGTCTAGACTGTTTTCACACGTGATAAACGATCTCCCAGGACTGTTATCTCCTCCGTAGGTTTAATAAGGCACTTAAGACTTTAAAAAAATACTAACTTTCTGAAAGGGACTTCAGAGTTTAACTGAAGTCCATAAGGTTATACTAAATGCCATGGAGGAAGACATGTTCCCCGCTAGAGGTTTTTAAAGCATACCCAGAGATTAAAGACAGAAGAACAATTTGAGAAAAATCCTAGTCCTCCAAGATTACAAGGCTCTGTCCACTGACTCTACTTTCCATTTTATAGTCACAGCAGAGGACAGAGATCACTGAATCTCTAAGCATCCAAGCTCTAAAGGACCAAAAAGGATCAATCATACATAACCCCTATTTTCTTTTTTAAACCTATGAAGTAAAACATGCCAAGACTTGCCCAGGGTCACATGGCACGTGTCTGACAAGGACTCAGGCTCCCTGGGTCTGAGCCCGGGACTCATTCCTTTCTGCGCTGGAATTTAACTTTCAACACATTGAAAGGTTCTGTGAAATCTAAACATAATTACATCAAACGCCTAGCACTGCTTATGAAATGTAACAGAAAAACATATTGCGACTCAGAAGCTTCACAAGAGAGCCTTGGCAACAGAGAAAAATTATGGCCGAGTATTTCTGGGGGGAAAAGAGGCACAAAGAAGTTTGTGGATAATAAAATCACTTCCAACCCAAACTGACCCACATTTAGAAGTCCAGATCCAATTCATCTGACATCAGCCAATCCTGTGCTGCAGTCCAAGCATTTGAAAATTTACTTTGGGCTGAGTGTTACCAGAAGATTCTTCTGCCAGTGGCCTGCAGTTCATTTTTTTGTATGACAACATCAACACCCAGAACTCCAGTCCCTCTGGAGCCCAACCTACAAGCTCTTATAACAGGTCGATTTAGTTCAAGGTCCTCAAAGTATATATCATCGTCCAATTCACGTAACATGTTAATAACCGTGGGCTATTATGTTGACTTATTCAAAACCGCTCGCAGCAGAAATGCATACTCTTTGGGCAGTTCTTCCACTGTGTGTGCATTTGAATGCATCCCATTTAGAGTAAGGTTAATGGGAGGTGCCCATTCTTCCCAACAGAATACATAAGAGGAACGACAGTACATTAAATGCTCAAGTATCACCTTCTGATGAAGGCTCTGTGTTAACCGCTCCCCATTCAGGCTGCCGCCCAAGTCTTCCAATGGGGAGATGGGCTAAGGAGATGTTGGAATGCGGACAGTGTGCTTAGAGAGAAGCAAGCTTTGCACGGCAGCCCAGACTCATCCTCTATCAACACCCGCATCTCCCTGTCATGGTCAAAAACAATGAAAACTTGAAACTGCAGAATCGTCATTAACAGAATGCTGCAAAATTGGTCCCCATGATCTTCTAAGCACCGACCTTTGGTCGATCATGTCTCATGACCCTGGTTTGCTTTTGCCTTTTCAGTGCAGCTTAAAAATCTGGTCCACATGAACCCTACACCTTTATGTGATCAAAACTGGGTTTGGAAGCATCTTATGTAGCATCCTTTGGAAACTTAGAGATCTAAACAGCACAGCTTTTATTCAGATCATAAATGCACACACAAGTAAAGCGTGTCCATCCTAAGACTCACCTTTTCTCCATTTTTACATTTCTGAAACTGAGGCACATGATAGGTAGATAAATTTAACACGGTGGTGTTTCCTTTAGTCCCTGAAAATTTGATTTTGCTTTTTTTTAATTTGGAGTTTATCATAGCCTTATACTGAGGCAAAAGACTTATCATTTGCAAAGTCCTCCAAGTATTGGTAGCACCACCCGCCTAAACATTGGGCAAAGCAACACAACCTGTTCGAAGAGTTGTTTCTCTGTCAGACCCCCTGACCTTCAGAACATCTCTCATTCCTGATGACAATGCATGAGGGAGGCAGCTATTAATTTCCTCACTTCACTGATGAGGAAATAGAGACTGGTAACTTTCCAAGGTGACACACCAAGGAGGCAGCTGGTCAAGGTAAAAGCCAAACACTGTCCATCTCCAAAGCCAGTGCTCTTAAGCACTAAGGTTCCACGGCCCTGCCCCCTTTAAAAGCCATGGTTATCCTCTTTCTTTACAGATGAAAACGCTGAGGCTCCTTTTTAAGGAATCAATACAAAAATATCGTAACTCCAGTAGAGAGGCCAGGTAGTGGGAGCCGAATACTGCGTGAGTGGTGTGAGTCTGGAGGCAGGAAACACTTTTTCCAATGCACTGGGCAAAAATATGGGATGGTCCCAAATGGCACCCTTAAAGTTTAAAAAGGAGAAAGAAAAAAAAAAAAAAGAAGAAAGAAAGGAAGAAAGAAAGAAAGGAAAGAAACGAAAGGAAGGAAGGAAGGAAGGAAGGAAGGAAAAGAAAAGAAAAGAAAAGAAAAGAAAAGAAAAGAAAAGAAAAGAAAAGAAAAAAGAAAGAAAGAAAGAAAGAAAGAAAGAAAAGAAAAGAAAAGAAAAGAAAAGAAAAGAAAAGAAAGAAAGAAAAAAAGAACCTGTATACTTTACTTTGCATACCACGAGTATTTAGGATAAAGTTTTCATTTTTAAGAATGTATCTCTAGACATCTTATCTCTGCCTCTGACCACACCCAACATGTTTCCCAGCTGTTTGGACGCTACATTCTGTACTTCTAAGCAGAAGGCTACTTTCCCCACGTTCAAAATAGGCCTTCCGCCAACCCACGGGGTTGCTGGCCTGGTCAACAGTACTCACGTGGGCCACACTAACCACCTGGCCGTATGCTGGGCTCCAGAAGGAGCAGCTGGTCCCAGAGTGGATGCGCCCCTGGGAGCTGAAGTCCTGCCTGACCCAACTTCCTGACTTGTAAGTTCACTGAGAGGCAGGTCAGGGAACCAGGCTAGACTTCACTTTTCTCTGTGCAGAATGGGATGGCCCTTCCATCATTTGCTCACAGCCTTCTCGTCACTGCATGAATACGTAGGGAAATCGGAAGGCAAGAGCGTTATTAAGATCAACGGTCATCAGAGGAAACAATAGCAATAAACAAGTTTAATGGCATGCCCCACTCCTCAGCACATTCAGGTGAAACACTCATTTATACCTCAGCTGAAAATTTCTGGGCCTGCCTAGAGAAGGGACGAAATTTCACTTGAAGGAATGAGAGAATACTTTCCCAGGCCCTCAGCTGCTTCATTAATGCTTGCCTTATTTGGGGAAAAAGAAAAACTGGCTGAAGCATCCGTGGTAGTTTTATATGCCGTGAACTGGCAATGTTTTGGAACAAAAAACAATTTTTGCACTAGGGTACTTACGGCATCATTATCGCATTTTCCAAGCCCGGCTGCCGCGCTGCCAGGGTGAGGAGGAAGGGGCTGGGGAACAGTAGTACCTTCACCAGCGGCAGGGCTGAAACAAGGGAGCTTTAGAATAAATCCTGGTCCGTGTGCACATTTATGGCAAAATAACCCACGTGCATTTACCTTATAAAAGTGTTACAGGTAGGCATACTTATGTAATTTATTTAATGTTCTTTAACATCCATGCTTACTTGGGTTTCATACAATTTATTAAGTTTTCAGTCTGGCCTGCAGAAATGGGAAAAATAAAAGCAGATGTGAACGCGCTACCCCCATTTAAATGTTCACCCACCTCCTGCAAAGCCTGGAACCAGCTAGGAAATAGCTCTACGGCCACTACTTGCAGCCTGCCCTGGCTGGGTCCCTCCCTTCTACCCAGGGGAAGCCTAACCTTAAAGGGCTCTGCAGCTGAGTCAAAGAATAAAATCTCAAGCAAGAAACGCTTGAGGCCCGACTGGAAACCTGGTAGACATTTCAAAGGACACCGTCCCCATTCGGGAGATGAAGAGCAAGATGGCGGAGGGTGGAGGCCCAGCCAGACCCAGTCAGTCCTCAACAGTATCCAAGTAGCAATGTGCTCCCCTCTCTTCCTTTCTCCTTTTAGGAACTCCCTTAAACCTGCGTGGACGACACATAACCCACCCATCCAACAGAACACATAGAGCATATTTGTACACATGCGCACGCACAAACACACACACACACATTCTCTCTCTCACGCTTCTCCTGCATCTCATCTTCCTGTGCTTGGGCCCTTTGCTTTAATATTTACCAAATCTCTTGGCACATTTCCCTTTCTGCCAAATAAAAACTCTTTCATTGCTCTTTTCTTGGCCTCTTTTTCTTTCTCCAGCCTCTGGCTCCTTGGGAGAAGCTCAATTGAGGGGTCTCGAGAGAAGCCAGCCAGGAGGAGAGGGAGGATTGGGAGGTAGCAGGTTCAACTCAATGGCTTCAGAATCAAAACACTGTCACCCCCGAGGTCATTTCCATAAGCTCACAAGAGCCCACGCTCCTTCCTCAGTCCACCCGGGGTCCACCCAGGCTCCCATCTCCCCACTCTCCCCCCCCCCCGCTCCCTCCAGACAGAGCAGTGCCAGATCGCAGGCCACCTTGATCCATTCACCAACGCGGACGGCTCTGTAGAATGTCACTGCTTCATTGTTTAAGAAACTGGGAAGAAACAAGGAGTGTGTTTTTGGCCGAGCATAAAAGCAGACTGAGTTTGGTTTGGGGCCCTGAAGCCAATGACCGTCAAAGGGGAGGTTTATTAGTAAATACAGGCTTTAGCCTATCGTCAGGGGCTGCTTCTAAGGTCAAATTTCTATCTCCAAATATTAGCGCCCCAAGGATAGAAGACATGTAGACAGTGGCGGGGGGGGGGGTGCGCATGGGGGAGGGGAGGGGGACACAGGGGTGGAGGAGGGATTGGTTCATGAGCTTAGAGCTGTTTCTTAAAGCCCAGTTTAGGAAGGCTATCCCCAGAGAGATGACAGGAAGTGTGTAACTTCATAATAGAAGTTAGAGTGAGTTCTGTGGTCAAACCAGGCAGAGAGGACTGAAATGCAAAGTTCCCAGGTCCAGAGTTCATTCAGCGCATTGTCTTCCCTAATATAAAGCGAGAAAAATGAGAAATTGTGTGCACAGTCCCCCCAAATTATTCACGCTATACTCATCCCCCAGCCCTGCCTCTTATTAATATTTAAGGAAAAGCAGGACACCCTATGCATTACTCAATCTTTGGTAGTAAAGAGCTCAAACCGAAACCTTCATTTACTGATTAAGACTCCAGGGCGCCCCTTGGGCCCAAGACCCCAGGGCAACTGTAACAGACCACAAAGCCTTGACCTGCAGTCTTGGTACAACTCCTTCCCCAGCTTATACAACTTGGTTGCTATTAAAATACCTAACGGGCCCTTAATTGTGTTGATTTTTTTTTTAACCAAAATAGCGAAAACACAATAATCTGGCCTGGAAAGTCTAAATTTCACTATTCTTTGTTATCCCCTCACTTGCCACACACCCCACCCCTCCAAAAGGGGAGGGAAACAAACAAAAAAACCCTGTGCTGGGGCCATAAGAGAACCACACAAGAAAGAAACGTGACCAAAGGCAGTAAAAGAAACCCCAACGTCAGGAAAACGTTAACTTGTATTCCCACACGGTTACACCTAGGCTTTGAAGGAAATGGGACGTGGTCCACTTCCTCGTGGCTTCATGTGGACGTATTCTGAGAGCACGTGGGAACAGAGGCAGAGGTTAAGAATGAACAGGGCACTAAGGAGCTTCCGGTCTTGAGGTGAGGCAGCCAGTTTCAAGAGTGAGCAGAGGTTGGGCAGGGAATGTGGGGGTTTGGAGGTGCCTCTGAACTCAAGCCACGGAGAAGGCGATTAAAGGACTCCTTGAATGGCTGAGTATCCATCACCTTCACAGAATTCATTTCTTCCACGTTGGTAACATTTCTACTGAACACTGTGTGTAAACTCTTTCAGCCATGGTGGAAGTCTAAACTTTTGCTCTCCATGCCCTCATCCGACCCCAGCAAAAGTTTTGTAAGAGGGCTTGAGCCTCCTGCCCTTTGTTAACAACAAAACAAACAGATGTAGAGTGACGATAATTGCCCCTTTCCTCCCATTTCTTCATGTCATGCTTCTAAAGCTCTCTTCACTTCTAAAGTCACCAGACATTCTTGTAGAAACATCTTCTAGGTCTTGAGTAGGAAGAGACTGAAAACCCTGAGACTCTCAAGAGGGTAGGCAGTGCCCACTTTTAACTCTGAACCCACTAGTGTGTATACCAGCTGACAAACTGGGGATTCCCTCTGTCAAGAAAAAGATCAGAACGGGGACTGTACAGCTCCAAGGGAGAATCAATTGGGGGCGGGAGGGGGGGTGGCGGAGGCAGGCACTTCCTTCACTGCCCTTACATCTCCATGGAAGAGCAAATTTCCTTGGTGGCACAGCCTTCTCTTTACTCCAAAGTCTCGTCCAGAGAAGACCACAGGGACACTTAGGATGTGGATGTTTCACATTCATGCCTGCAACAATTACTACAAATATGCTCACGAATTCCTAGACATAAGGGGAAATTAAAGATGGAAGTTTTTTGCAAGTCATCAAAGAGGTTATGTCCATCCGTTATATTAAGGAAGTACATCTGTGAAGCATCACAGTGAGCATCACAGGTAAAGATGCTAGGCCCCAGCACACACTCTGTCCAGGAGGGACCAGTGGAGCTGCCATCAGCCGTGTATTCTTTGTGAAATGACCAAGAAGTGCATCCACCCCACCTCCTGCAACTGGGGAGCACACCAGCCAGCAACCCCAAAGTCACTGGACTGCCACCTGAAAGAAGTTTAAACTTCTTGAGAACTTAACTTACCTGGAGAAGCGGGTATCCTGAGATCCCTGAATAACAGACCAAGGGGAAAGAGGGTAAAACACACACACAAAGCTTGGCAGTGGATTCCCAAGACCTGCTGGTGAGATAATCAAAGGGAGCTTACTTGACTTAAGACCCTTAAGACCTCAGGGCTCCCTAGTAAGCAATGTGCGATCTCGCCTAGACAGGGACTTTGACGGGGCTCAGAGGCCGGGGCTCCCCGGGGCAGCCGGCCACCCCACACCGCCCCTCGCTGAAACCAGGGCAGCAGAGCCCAGCCATTCCCGGAGGCGCTCTCGCCTGGGGGAGGCACCCTCTTCCCTGGGTATTTTGGGCATGCCACCATCGCACAGTGTACCAATCTCCGCTCCCGCATCTGAAACACAGTCTTCTGGGAAAAACAGGCTCTTTTCGGTGTGGCTGGGGAGTTTTGCCACAGCTTGTAATTTTGGCTGAAGAAGTGACTTCCTGTCTGACAGGAAGCAGGAGCCAGAGCTGACTTTAGCTGCTGCAAACCTCTGGCTTAAAAGTCAAAATGAGAGAAAGGCAACCACTTCCACTCATCAGGGAGTCAGAATCCGAGTCTTCCAAGAACGTGAACCTCTCCCTTGACCCCTATTTATTAAAACAAGTTTATCTAACAAACAACCCCAGTTCATTCTGTCCCGAAAAAGTAAGCTTGGTCTCTGCTTTTCTAACAACACAGTCCTTTTAGAGCTTCTAAAGACATAATTACCAGTTGCGTTTTGAACTTTGCCCAGATAAAGGCTGATACACCAGGCTTGGCTGTTTGTTTCTCTAATCAACTAAAATTCAAGTGTGAATAGAATTCTGGACCTTTTTTTGTATCCAGTTCTCTCTCTCAAAGATATAGTTACTTTTCCCCCTTTCTTTATCACTAGGTGTATTTTTATGAGTAGTGGAATACCGTTCTGTTTTACAAAATTCCAACCGCTTGATTTTTATTCCATTGGGGCACTTTTAAGAGGAATAAACACCCTAGGATATCAGCTGAAAGCTAAAATTTCAATTTGTTATCAGAAATCCCACTTCCTTCCCTAACCCCACTGTCATATACACTGGGAGTGGATAACTTACAGGGCAGCTATCTTTAAAAACTGACAATACTCAAAGCTAACATTCAAATTTAAAAAGAAACACCCTGTATGTCTATACACACACACACACACACACACACACACACACACACACTCACACACTCACACAACTGCATCCAGGAATATGGAGTTGAATGGCAGATGATTAAGGAGAAAACAGTCCACACTCTTCCTACCATTTACCAGCATATTTAATAGTTCCTAAATAAAAAGGAGATTTTCTGTCCTTTTTTTGCCCCTTCCTTCTTGAAGCAATTTCCCAGCCAGCCTTGGGCAGTAAACAGTTAATATTCCACTCTCCCCTGCTGCCTTGAAAACCAAGGAAACAATTGAGACATTGTCCAGCGAACAAGACTCCCAGGGACTGACATTTTTGTTTATGTCCCAGTTCTCAGCCTGTCAATTTCCACTAGGCTGCCTGACCCGCACCAATACAGTCCGCTGTGAGCTGAAAGGGCTCCGCTTCATTTATTTTATTAAAGCTTCGGTGTCTGTTTTTGATTCAGACTCCAAACCTCCCCACCCCCGCCTTTTCCCCCAGAAAGTTGCCTCCTAACTCAGAGGCTGTGTTGCAATTCCTTCTTGGGACACGTTGCCAAGAAAAGTAACAAAATATTTTTGAATACCAATGTTTGCATGCTTTTG
Source organism: Vicugna pacos (assembly GCF_048564905.1). NCBI lineage: Eukaryota > Metazoa > Chordata > Mammalia > Artiodactyla > Camelidae > Vicugna > Vicugna pacos. Next base: position 86,438,234 of record NC_132997.1, on the reverse strand, counting down.
CCAAAAAGGGTGGGGGTTTTGGAGGGGAGGGGGGTGTGAACCTGAACACGTCGCCCAGCCTTGAAAGCCTCGTGTTTTAACAGTCTTGAAAATATTCCGCTGAAACATGTCCACTGGAGTGGGTACCCACGGTGACCTAACATCCCAACTCTGGTGCTCGGAAAACATCTAAAAATCCACAGATACGTCTGAAAAACTCAAACTTCAGGTTCAAAAACAGAAAGGGTACATCAATATTTTCCTCTCAACCGATGCCACTGCCTGATGAACTGTACGCATTACAGCCCCAAAGCTCCCTCTCCGCCCCACTTCCCCCAGTGATGACCCCAACACTGCCCTCTCTGGGCGCAGGGGGCTGCACAAGTGATACTTTGGGGCCCTGCTCCTGACACTTTATCTCCGTGAAAAGCACATACAGCAGCGACCGTTTCCTGTTTGCGGAGTGGGCATGAACCGAATCACACCCTATGCAGCAGCCACGGAATTCAACAGCATATTGCATTGTGCAGGGATTTACTATGGAATAAAGGCAGCAAAGCTCTCCTGCTGTTTCCTATCAAATCCTGTCACTCTGCTCTTGGAGGTCTCTCTCTTTCCCACTGGCCCAAGCCCATCTCTACATTAAGGTACCACACACACACACACACACACACACAGTCCCAGACCCAAAACCTGGAACTTTTACAAGGAACAGGATACTTCAGAACTTGGAAGCCACGTGGAGCCAGCCTCCAGCAGTCCTCCCAGATTGCTCCAGTTAGAGGCAGCCCCCTCTTTTCACAAGCCCACCAGTAAGCCAGAGGCTGGGGCTGGGGCTGTCAGCCGTCCCAGAGCACCACAGTGAGGTGCCTACCGCCCTTCTTCCTCAGGCACCTCACCCAAACTCTGCGTATAAAACCACATTTTCCAACTAACCCTCTATACCGTTCTTTTCCTTCTCACCCTCTCCAAAAACTGCGTTTGGCTATCTTCCCACTGCGATGCTTTGTTTAGAATTGAGGATTCCCCACCCTCCTTTTCATCTCTGCTCTAAAGGGCCTCTTCAGACCCTTTCAGAGCCTCCTCAGCCTCCCCACGCTAGGGTCATCAGACACTGAAATAAATGGTGATACTTTTATGGCATATTTGAATGTAACAGGCCATTCTCTCCCGTTTCCTAAAAGGAAGCCCTGTCGGGCAGTCGCAAGTTATGACTGAGCCAAGGTTGAAAGACAGAATCCCTGAGGGCCAAAGGTAAGATTGTAACATTTACAGCCACCACGTCCTTCCCCCCCCCCCCCCCACCTTTTAAGGCCCTAATGAACCAGCCTGGGGCACAGAGAAGGCATTAACTCCTTCCTGCCAGAAACCTCCATTTGCCCTGCTGGGTGAGCATCTCAGCTTTGGAACCTCCCACCATTCATTCAGCTCTCAGCTGGGACACTGTCTTCTGGGAAGCCCTCCCTGACCACCCCGTCTAAAACCGCCCCCAGCCCATGGTCCTGCCTCCCTGCCTCATCTTCTCCATAGCTCCTACCACGATCTGAAATGACCAAATCACCTTGCTTGTTCTCAGCTGGAAGGACAGCACAGTGAAAAAGGGCCTGGCCATTGACCAAACTCATGCTGCCAAGGTCTGACTTCCTCACTATGAAGAAGCCACTTCCTTCCTGGGCTTCAGTTTCTTCATCTGTACAATAGACACATAATAATGGTAATAATAGTAATAACACCACCTATGTCCTCTCCAAAGGGTTAAGGACTGAAGTAATACATGTAGAATCTGGCACATCATATAAGTGATCAAAATATTACCCCTTTTTATTTTATTAATGATATTCAGTCACTAAGGTTTTTTTATATTATTTGTTCACTGGTTTGGATCTCTATGCCCTCCCCTTCTCCCATTGAATAGAAGCTCCCTGAGAGCAAGAATATTTTCTTGCCCATTAATACAGTCCTGGCCTGTCTCCTTATGGGCAATCATGAAATATTTCTTGGTAGGTGAGACAGAGAAAGAAAAAGCGGGGGGGAGGGGGCGGCAAAAACAAATGTCTGGTTTTTCAGTTTGGGCACATTGATAATCACACTGTCATTACCTACTCACAGCCCCTTTCTTCAACTGATATAAAGGGACAGAGACAAAAAGCTCTTCATCCGTTAGGAGATCTGTGGTCCTCAGACATACTTGGACTGGAGAACATTTCAGTCCTGGCCTCCTCATTTCCTCCCGCTTCCTGGAGGAGGAAGAGTCAGGGAGACATCTGGAAGGGCCTGCTCTGCAGAGAAGCCCAACACAGGGACCACGTCCTGAGAAACAGCCCTTAACCAGGCGTCCTCCCCTGGCTCGCCCATCTCAAGTGACGGTGCTTTTCCAAGTGGTAAATGAATCATGTCAGACCAAAAGCCATTTTAAAAGTACACTTTGTAAAAAAAAAAAAAAAAAAACCCGTGCTACAGCACATTTCATTTATTAATTATGCTATGGATTAGGGATCAAAGTGGTAGAAATCTCAGTGTACTCGAAATAAATGGCTTTTGTGGTTACCTAAATCCTCGGAGTCCCCTGGAATGTAATTCCTTAGGCAAAAACAGCTTCCCAGACTTCTTGCTTCCCCCACCCACCTCCACGATACAGAAGACGGTGGTTACTCAGCATCAGACCTACATGATGCAATTATTTGGGCTTTTAACACTGCAGTTTTAGGAAACGTGGAGCTCCTCCATTTGAACTGCCCTCCTAGTGACGGGTTTTTAGTTACTATGACCAAATCTCAAATCCTTCCCCCTCTTTTCCTTCTTGTCTTCCTCCCTCATTCCCTCTTCCTTTCTAATTAGACTCAAATTGAAAACACTCTATAAAAAGGCTGGACAAACAAATTTCAAGTAACTTTCAAGAAGGCCATGGGGTATATATAGTATTAAGCACACAAGCTTTGTGGTTAGAAAGATCTGGATTTGAATGTTGGCTCTGCCACTTACCTCATAAATTTAACTTCTGTAAGCTTGGGGCTTTTATCTTTAAAATGGGGGTAAAATCACCTACTTCAAGAGGGGCTGCTGGAAGATTGATGAGGTAAAATATAGAAAGTTTCTGCACCAGGACCTCGTGAATACATGACCAGGAGTAATTTACTGTCCTGGTTCTTCCTTATTTTCCACATATGGGTCTGGTCCACAGTTTCTGCATCTTGCTCCAATGAGTTGTTTTCACAATATTTAAATCCTACCTTAAAAAAAAAAAAAAATCAATCCTCTGGCTTCGATTCCTACCAAAGAAAAGTAATCTCCTTAGATGTGGTTATTAGATAGCAGACACCTAATCACAGTTTCTGTACCAACTGCTTGCAGAATCTGAGCTACTTAAAGTTCAGTACAAAGTGAAAGCAAAGAGAAGATTGACAAATTTGAGTACGTTAAAATGTAAAACCTCATAACTTAAAAACCCATCTAAGCAAAGTTTTAAAATCTCACGGACTGGGACAAAGTACAATCATCCCTCAATATGTGCAGGGGACTGATTCCAGGGCACACCCCCTCCCCCGAGACTGCTCAAGTCCCTCAAATGAAAAAGTACTTGCATATAACCTACACATCCTCCCCATACTTTAAATCATCTCTAGTTTACTTATAACACCTAATTCAATGCAAATGCTATGTAAATGCAAACTAAATGCTATGTAAATAATTGCTGGCACCTGCAAATTTAACTTTTGCTTTTTGGCAGCACCTCTCTGGATTCTTCTTTTTTTTTTTTTTTGCCCAAATATTTTCAATCCACAGTTACTTGAATCCACAGATGCAGAAGGAGATCTGACTATATTTCCAACACATAACCAAGTCTCCAACTTATATAAAGAGCTCCTATAAATCAATAAGAAAAAAACTACCTGATTTTTTTTTTAAATGAGCAGAGGATTAAACCAGACGAGCCACACAGGAGGCAATAAGCCAAAGACAAGATTGTCAACCTCAGGAGTCAAAGAAATGCAAATTAAAACAGGATAAGATGCCAATGCATGCTAATCAGATTGGCAAAAAGTTTAAGTCTGACAAGATAAAATGTGGATGAGATTGATCTGATCATTCTGGAGAGCCTAATGATGACTTGTGGACTGTGGGTGAAGATCAGCATCTTCTGTCCTACCAATCAGTCTGGACACACGAACCTCAGAGAAACACTCATGCATGTGCCTACATACACCTACCTAAGGATGGTTACCCACCTCAGCATAATTTGTAATCCTAAAAACCTGTAAGTAATCCAAATAACTATCAATAAAGTAATGGGATAGCTGTGGTACAGCCATATGATGGAATAGTACACAGCAGTTAAAACGGGAGAATTCAATTTCAATGTACAGCAGGGTACAATTCCTACACAAGGCTGAATAAGAGAAGCAAGCTGGAGAAGACTATGAAATATGAAACCACTTACCTAAAATTTAAAAACCACTGACATTAATTGTACTACATGGTAGATCCACACACACCTACATGTACAAAAGTATAAAAACCTGGACTGGGAAGAGACCACATTGTATACAAAAGTATAAAAACCTGGACTGGGAAGAGACCGCATTGTAACAGTAGTAGTCATGTATCTGGAGGGAAGACCATGGACTAGGGAGGGGAACACAGGTTTGGTTCCTGTTCTTTCAAACACGAGAGAGATTAACAATTGTTACTGTATTAACAATTGTATTGTTTATTTTAGAACTGCCACCAATATTCAAAAACCCAAAGTTATACAAAAGATAAATGAGAAAGTGAATATATCTGGCACTAAATGGTTGGGGATGTGAGAAAAATACTCACAAAAGCCTTCCATCCAATGTAATTGACCAAAAAGATTTGTAATTGACCCTCAAGTTAGCAGACACACACCCACACTGCTTGACAGGAGGTATAATTTGAAATGAATGGAAGGCTCATCTGGATGCAACCTTCCTTTTACTGGTTCCTTTCTTTCACCATGAGTTCCTACCTCGTCCTCCTAAAAACCCACAAAGCCTCATTTCCTCAATAGGCACTAAGAGCATCCCAAAGGCACGACATGCCTCCAAGTGTCCTGATGCAGCCTGAGCAGCACCAGTTGGGTTTGTGTCAGAAACCTGCCCCTACCTGGTTGTGTGCTTGCTACCGACAGAAGCAACATTAACACCTGTGGGTGAGAGCCCCAGCACTGGAGTCAGACTCCCTGCACTCGAATTCCAGCTAGCTACTTACCACCCGTGTGACCTTGGACATACCATACCATTCCCCCACTGAGCCTCAGTTTCCTCATCTATAAAAAGGGATAGTAACAATCGCTAACTCATTGGGTATTGTGAAGATTCAACATGACAATTATGCAAATTGCTTAGAATGAGAAATTAGTAAAATTAGTAAATTTATAGAATGGTAGTTACTGGAACTAGTAAGTGCTCAGTAAACCTCCAGCACTGTCATGATCTTGAATACATCTCTCCATTTCTCAATGCAACCATTTCTTTTTTTTTTTTTTGGTAGTATAGATAGTTTACAATGTTGTCTCAATTTCTGGTGTACAGCATGATGTTTCAATCATACGTATACATACATATACCTGTTTTCATATTCTTTTTCATTATAGGTTATGAGATACTGAATATAGTTCCCTATGCTACACAGAAGAAACCTCTTGTTTATCTATTTTATATATAGTAGTTAGTATCTGCAAATCTCAAACTCCCAATTTATCCCTCCCCTCTCCCTTCCCCCTGGTAACCAAACATTTGTCAATGCATCCATTTCTTAAGCATCACAATGAAGGCTTTGGACCAAGAGAACTCCCAAGTTCCCTTTCAACATGCAAGTCTATGATCAAGTCTGAGGTTAAGAGAAAAATCAGAAACAGGAGAGCAAGCACGAGAGGGAACAAGGCTCTGGTCTCAGACGTGCTATCCTGTTAGAGATGAGGCTCCAGGACAGTGCATGACTAAGAGTTCCCCAAGCCCCTTCACTTGGCTTCTGTTCTGACCTCTGGTATCACACCCATGCACCTAACAGGATCCCGACAATCCCCACCCTTGGCTCCAGATCCAGCGGATTCCACGTTGCCAACTGCAAACTTTGGAGGAAATTCACACAGGCATCCAGACACTGGAACACTTGGCCAAAGCCACCCCTGCTGGCCTCTGGATGTGGTGCTGGCCACCGCTGGAGCCCCAGCCCACGTCCCCGCGCCAATGCCCCGCCCTCCCCTCGACACACGCCCTCTCTGCCCACTCACTTATTCCACTCAGATGTCCAAACTCGCACTAGCTCAGCATATGTCCTTACTGCCTCTCAATGGGTTATATGTTTCAAATCATGTTCTAAAACTTAACCACGAGCTTGTTGGCATGAGAGCTGTGCTTGTGTCTCGCCATCAGGCCTGGACTCATAGCGTGAAAAATAAATCTGGATTAAAGTCATCACAGGTATGCACCAAAACAAACTAAACAAACAAGGGGTTGGTTCATTTTAAGAAAGAACGAAAAGAAAGAAAAGCAAGCAAGCAAGCAAGCAAGACTCCCCTCCAAATTAAAAGTTCAGATAGCATTAAAGTTATCACCCTCTGTAGACATATCTTGATTTTTTTATCATGCAACTTTTCATTGTAGGGTGGGAGGAAAGGAGAACGGTGGGCTTCACTCCTGAAGTCTAATTTTTCAGTAACTGTCAGAAATCTGACAGTGTACACTGCAAACATTCACAGGCATGATGCACAAAAAGTGGGCAAAACCTGCACATCACCCATGGTCCACGTGATGTCCTGCAGGACCAATCCACCTCGGAGGGCAAGGAGGCCTCCCAGCCGTGGGAGGAGCTAAGCGGAATAAATCAAGACAGCTGAGCCACAGCCCACCTCCCAAGCCAAGGTTCATTTTCTTAGGCACATTCTCACTCCTGGTTCTGATGGAAAATGTTCTTCTTTCCCGTCACTCCGTTTGGAAAAAATTTTTAAATGGTGAGTCATAAGAATTTTGGTCACCACGACATCGTAATGGACATTTGATAGACCCAGTAGAGACTTCAACTTCTGACATTTCCCCCCTTAAAGTGGATTGCCTAAAGCAGAAATGACAGCTGTGACACCTCTATCATCCCTTACTTCATCCTCCTTCACCCAGATATTAATCCATCAGTGCCTTCTTTCCCTTGGAGCCGTGACAATTAAGGCCTCAGAATCTCTCTCAACACAGTGCCCCAAGTGGACACCACCCAGCCTCAGTCTAGCACAAACACTGCACTCTGCTCACAATCCTGGGAACAACAGTTCTTTCATCTTTTGAGCTTGCAGGATCCTTTCATGATACATCTGTGTTTTAAAGGAAAATGGACAGACCCCCTCATCAAATAGTAAAGCTGTAATAATCCATAAATCAAACAAAAATAAACACCTGTGTGTTCCATTTGCCAGCAATTATACACGATGAGAAAGCAATGCTTCTCAAATAACATAAGTAAGTGTTAAAATGCAGAGAAGACCACTGAGGCCATGGTGGCACCTCCCTATTATGTGGGCTGAGACCACATTTTTCCACAAAAAGGGCAGTGCTTATTAATACTATTAATTAACTGGCTGTTCCTTAATTGCCCCAAAGAACAGAAATAAAGAGTGCTTTTGGGCAAAGATGACTATGCTAAGAGCCAGAAGAGAAAACTCTGCAAAACTGAAATATGAAAACAGGAATTTCATGAAAATACCTCAAGTTCATTTTCAAAATTCCCCACGACCACAGAAGCAAACCATGGGAACTGCTTTCTTCACAAGCCTCTCTCTAGAAATTGTTTGTGGGAGAAAATCGTGTATGGTATGTCCCTCTCTTAATGCAACTCTCAGATTAGCACAAGTCAACCCTAAAGAAGGCAAGCATGGTTCCTTCATAGGTCACTAGTTACATAATCGGAGAAGAATCAGTTCACACCCTAGCATTTTTAACGCAAAAGACTCAAAAACTGAAAAGACAAACTTTTTTTTTAATAAACCAAAGGCCTGGAAATCTATTGTTTAGAACTCCTTTGGTTGTAAGTGACAGAAAACCATACCATCTCAGACTAGTTGGCCTCCTAACTAGATGGTCCAGGGTTGGAGCTGACGACACAGAATTAAGTGGTATCATACAGACACTCCTCACCCACACATCTTCATCTTCTGCTAATGTGCATCCTCTATTCAGAGAGAGAGAGAGAAGTTGCAAAGAGTCACAGAGTTAGACCCACTCTGCCTAGTGAAGGCTCCCAAGCATCTCTGCTTAAATCGCATGCCTGCCCCTTGCCCAATCACATACCCACCTGGACCAACCAGAATAGGGAAAAGGTAGTTCCCCACAGTTAGGAGGAGGACGCTGTCAGCAGTCCAAAAAATGGTGCAGAGATAAATATGGACTTGACTTCATTTCCAACATTTGGTTTCTTATACTGGAAGGTCGATGCATAGGTGCTATTCTCAATTCCAACTTGATAATTTAACAAGAAAGCATAAGAAAGACTGTATCAATCAAGAACTTTGTGGAAATGAGATGGGAAGGGGGCTGAGAAAGAATAGGGGAGAGAAGCTTGGCTGTATTTTAAAAATGGAAATGGTTTCTACGGTCACACATACTTATTCCATCTTTGACAACGTCTTCTTGCCTCCGGTCAGTACAATTTTGGCTTCAGACATTCCTTCATTTATGAGCTTTGGCTGAAAGAGGCTGCTGCTACCTCTTCCCAAAAAGCTGTTTTCTCCTGAGTTTCAGCTGATTTATCCTAAACAGTCCCCTAGGAGCCCTCATTCCCAGCCATGTTTCCCTTTCTGTTAGGGAGACACTTTTTTTTTTTCTTTAGGATTTTATGTTCCATCCCCATCCAGCAAGGCTGGCTTCTCGCTTGAGTCTGAAAGGAGTGGGGAAAAAAACCTTCTCTTAGACTCTTACCTGTGTCCCTGAGGCAGGCCTAACTCCAGGAGCATTAGAAACGGGGAGTGAGAGGCCAGGTCCAAAGACAGGTCTCGATAACGGGCCCCCAACACCCTACATGGGGTGGTCCAGTCCCAGAGCCTGTGGGGTGGGCTTTGTCTGCCTTCCTTCTTCAGCCTTTTTAAACACTTGCTACGTTCTTCACCCCAGCACCTGGGCAACACAGACAACGCTCCTGTGAGAGAAACAGGCAGCGTGCACCCTTGAGCAAGAAGAACAAGAGGCCTTTGCCCCACTGCACTTTGGCACGTGGTGACCCCATCTCATTCAAGCCTATTAAACAGCCTCAGCGATGCCCTTAATCACTGCCCAGATCCACTCGCTACGCAGGCTCTGGCTGGAAAACAGACTGCATCACGCCTGCCAGGGTTCTTCCCAAGCTTCTCACTGTAGATGGGCTGCCGCTGGACAGGCCACAGAGATGGGCAGAGCTCGGATGCCGAACAGAGGGGGTGGCCCAGATGTTGGCCACATCCTGTGGCACCAGCAGAGGACTGATGGATAGGGGGCTCACTCAGTCTATGCGTCTCCTACTGCGCCCACCCCTGCTCCCTCAGCTAACACAACGCCTTAAGTGTGGCCACTGCCTGGGCCCAGTCGACCTTTTTGCTCTCCATTCTGAGCCTTTGCATCTCTAAGTCCCACCTTGCAGTCAGATGACAGAGCCAAGGGCCGGTTCATAGCTGCTCTGGGCCCCTTTCAGGAGAAAATGTATCCTCCAGACTTTCCAGAGAAGTATGTGACACGATCTCCCTGAGGACTTAAAAGGCCACCTTCAATATGGGAATGAGGGATCTGGACCGAGGGTGGAAAACGGGAAATGACGAAGGTGGGAAGTGAGGAGACCGGGGCAGGTGCTCTGGTGACAGCCCAGGGAGAGGTGTCAGCAGACCAGACCTCAGTGGTGAGGGCGGAGGTAGTAAAAAGTGGTCAGATTCCACAACTCTATTTTGAAGGCTATGTGGAAGGATTAGGAGCCCAGAGGATACGCTGGTGGATGGAATGTGGGGTGTGAGAGAAAAAGGGGAAATCAAAGACGAACGCCAAGACTTGGGGCCCACTCAACTAGTGAACACTGGTGGTCTTTACTGTGACACAACACTGAGGGTAACAGGTCTGGTGGGGGGTCAGGGGGTGGAAACAAAGACTGATTCTGGGCATGCTAATTTTCCCACGTCTGCTTGGCATCCAAATGGAGGTTGAATTGGGCACTGAGGGAGAGCATGGCCATTTCTGCCCACGGAATCCTGAGCAACCCCACTAACTCTCAGGATTTTCACGTCCTTATGTGCAAAATGGACACAACAAGAGACTTTCCCAGCCAGACCCCTCTAGGTCCCTCCCTCCTTCGTTCCCAAGGATATGCCAAGGGACAATTCTGAAATCCAGGTGTTAAATTATATTAACTGATTAAAAGAGATGAAAATCTGACCTGCAAGCCATTAACAAGTCAATCGGGAGATCACATACCCTACACTGTTGAAAATACCCATTTCCCATAATAAACAATCAAGTCTTAGATTTCCCAATTGGGCACTCTCTTAAAAGATTCAGGCACCCTATAACCGGATTCCTAAGGAACCGCTAGTTTAAACAAGATTGGAAAGAGACAGAAACTATCCAAGCCTGACCTTCTGGAACTTCTGTGCAAACCACGTTTACATGTTTATGTGGCGATGAGACAGGCTCCGCTGTGAGCTGGAATGTGTAAGGGGGGTTATTAAGTGAGAAAGCAGACCTGGGGACAAGCTCTCGTGCTAAAACCAAGAAGACCTTGAACACTCCGCGGTAACAATGAAGCCGCCTTCATTCCACACCGAATCAGCTCCTGTCCCTCGCCAGAAATTGGTTTTCTGCTTAATTAACAAAGCACCACAGTAGGAGGGGAGATAGCCACACGCAAAGAAATAAAACCATGGGGCCCCTTGGCTTCAAGAACCTTACAATCTGGTGGGAGAAGCAAGCCCCATACACAGAGTTAACCAGCAAGGCAAGAAACGGCACGCAGGACCGGATCGGCGCCAAATGAACACTTTTGTTTTATTTACTGGAAAGATAAACACAGGCAAATCCATGAGTTGAGCTCTAAGTAGATCCATGTTAATTTAAAACAGGCTCCCATGCTTGGTAAACAGAGCAGGTACTGAAACTAAAACAACTTTCCAGAATATGCACCGATCTCGTCCTGAAGATGCCAAGAATTGTGTAGCCAAGCACGCTTTAGGGATTCCTCCTGTAGTTTCCCAGCACCCGGAGGAATCAGGAGCCCGTCCTAAAGAGACTGATTTTGCACCACCCAGGGTTTCCCTAAACCTATTTCAGGAGGGATCCCTTTTCCTAGTAACCTTACTGACACTCGGGGAGATAAACGTCAGGAAACACTCGCCCCGAGCTGCCAGGGCTACCTCCCCCAAGCACAGGACACAGCATTTGGAAATGGCCAAAACTGATTGGAGGCTGCCAGCCTCCCCTGCACTCACTGTGAACTGATCTTAAACACAACAACGAATGACATCTTGAAAACTAGGTCCGTTTTCCCAGAAACATGATCCAGGATCATATTCCTTATGACACACAGCATCACATAATTATCTTTGCCCAATGATACGCCACTAAAAGAAGACATACCAAAACTTGAAAAAACTCTACAATTACTTGAGGTTATAAAAGTATTCTTCAAGACCTGTAAAACAGCCCTCAATGTGCGGCACATATTCAGGGGGCTAATAAGTGTATCTAAAGAGTCGTGCTGTAAGTGTGTGATGGGGACACGTAATTCTGTACAAGCATAGTAACACCAGCTGACTGTAAAACCTACTCCCCATGTAAGAAGCCATCACTCTTGTTTACCTGTTTTGAAGGTGAAAGGCCTCGGGGAGGAGGTTGAGTTGGATGGGCTGGTTGGGTCTCTTTTCTGGAGCAACGTGGAGTAAGGGCACATCCTTCAGGAAGCCTGAACTCTCTCTTTCGTTTAATTCCCCAAAGAAAACCAAATCATCCTGCTCACAGTAAGTCTAACTTCTCACACACTGCTGATAGTTATAAAAATTGGAACTTAACAGGAAAATATTTGTGGCTGTGGATCAGGAAATGTTTTAAAATGTCCTCTTTTGCTTTTCTTCCTAAGAGTCTCTCCTAAGAAAATAATACAAGCTGGAGGCAGGGGTGTGGAGAGGGCACACAAAGATGTTTGTCACAGGGTTATATGGAGCAGGAGAAACAGAAGGAGATACTCAATATGACCCAGCAGGACTCAGTAAGACCCAACAATACGGCATTAAGTAAACTGGGATATAATATGTACTACCATGCGGTCATTAAAAATCCTTAAGAATTTTAATGCCATGGGAAAGTGCTTATTCACTACTGCCATTTTCATTTTAAATAAATACAAGGCTGGAAATATTGAGCGCTACCAGGAGCTCAAGAATGTTAAAAACAAATATAAACATTCATGCACCCAGAGGAAAAAGTCTAGAAGGAAATATACCAAACACACCAAATGACTCGTAATGTAATCTCCGAGTGGCAAGGGTTATTTTCCAAAGTGTCCACAATGAACATAAGTTTTATGAATGAGGAAAGCTACATTTAACAATTAATTTCACTTACTTGGAGGTAGGATTTTTCAATCAAAAATGAGCAATTCCCATTCTTACAAAGTTTAAGGTTGGTCGCTGAAGATGTGAGTTACAATGGAAGATACTTGAAGAGGACACCTGGTCATGAGGGAATGGTGTACAAAGCTACCTCATTATCCTCAAGTGAGTTAAGTGGAAGGAAGCCTCAACAGAACTGAATAATGATATGAAAATCAACCTGGGCATTTCAAGGAAAGAGATTTCAGTCCAATACGAAGACAGAACTTTAGGAGCCCACATGGTACCAAAGGAAATGGTCTGCATCAGGAGACAGAAAGATGCCCATCTCTGTGTTCAAAAACAGTATGGCCAACAGAGGACTTCTGAATGGTGATTAAACAATGCAAGGGGCAGCACTGGGTGACATGACATGTGACTTGAAGGCTGTGAAACTTTCTGTGACTCTGTGTATCCGAAGAGGATACAGCTGAGCTTACACAATCCTCAGTAGAATGTTTTCCATCGCCACAGTGGTCAGCTGCCACACCATGAGTCCAAGCCTCAAAACTTCACAACTCCTCACTGTAGAGTATTTTCTGGAAGGAGAGAAGCAGCCTGGACTTCTAACTGTACACTGTGATGGCCCTCCTTGGGGGTTAGTTACTCCACTCTCTCCCTTCAAAGCATGACTCATTTCATCTACCACCTCTTCCCTGAAAAAAAAGGTAACTTGGCTGCCTGATTCTCAACATTGGATACTGAGAGCTCTCCTTATAAAAATACTACTATTTGTGCAGTGTGCACGGGCTTGCTTTACAGCCTTAGACAAAATATATGCCCTTAATTTCAGTTCTGTCTGTGAAATGGGAAAGTTCTGACTCAGCCACTGAGCTAGGACACACGTGCCAAATATTCTAGAAAGTCTGGTTGAGTCACAGATGGAATAAAGAGGAAAGTGTACATGCAGTGAAGGGAGTGGAGACAGCGCACAGGGAAACGCTTTCAGGAAATTAGCACAGGTTCACACCCTCACATCACCCCAAGTTCACCTGCCTGCGCCAACAGCCTCCGCAGTCCCTTCCCACAATGTGTCAGTGCGTCCTCGGCCCTAGTCACGCCCAGAAACCAAATCCGTAGCCAGCCTCACGTCCCACTCTCCAGTGAAGCCAGCGGGTCACTCTGAGCCATACCCACCCTGTCCAGCTGTGGCTGGGGGCTCCACCTGGCGCTCTCCGGGCAGCCCTCTGCACGCCGCGGTGTGCCCCATTCGCCTTTCTCCTCCTCTGAAAACTTCAGGGTCGGTAGAGGTAAGAGGATGGTGTGCTCTGGGGCTGGACTGCTTTGTGTCACATCCTGACTCCCACAGTTGGGAAAATACCTCACCTCCCTGGGCTGAATTCCCCCTCCATAAAGTGGGGGTAATAAAACATCTGAAAAGCACCTAGAGCGATGCCCAGCACAAAGGAACTGTCACAGGCTTATATGTTATTATTCTTTTTATCATTCATTCCCCACTCTGCTTTCTCTCTGCATCTAGGATACTTTTTCCCACATGGTAAGCAATCACTAAATATTTGCAAGATCAATGAATGTGAATCAATGATCGAATCAATGGTCACCACGAGAGTAAGAGAAAGACCAATTTAAAGAAAGGGAGAATTCGCCACCCTTCTATGAACATATTCTAAATAAATGGAAATCTAAATGTATTAGATAATTGACATTACTCTTAAGTTTGGATTGTTCCCATTTCCTATTGCCACATTGCTTTGTGCAGTCAGGAAACCTAGTATCTTAACCTCTCTACAAGGACAATTCATTCAACTATACTTCAATTAAAAAAAAGACAACTCTTAAACTGAGTAGATATTTTTCCAAAGAAGGTGCATGAAATATACCAAAAGGACATGAAAAGATGCTCAACATTACTAATCATCAGGGAAACGCAAATCAAAACCAAAAAAGTTATCACCTCACACCTGTTAGAATGGCTATCATCAGAAGACGAGATAACAAGTGTCGGTGAAGACGTGGAGAAAAGGGAATGCTGGGCAGTGTTGGTGGGAATGTAAATTGGTGCAGCTACTCTGGAAAACAGCATGGAAGTGCCTCAAAGTTAAAAATAGAACTACCATACGATCCAGCAAACCTACTTCCAGGCACATATCCGAAAGAAACAAAAATAGGACCTTGAGGAGATATCTCCCATGTTCACTGCAACATTATTCACGATAGTCAAGATATGGAAACGACCTAAGTGCCCATCAACAGATAAATGGATAAAGAAAATGTGTTACATATGCAGAGTGGAGTATTATTCAGCCATGAGAAAGAAGGAAATCCTGCCATTTGTGACCACACGGATGGACCTTGAAGTCATTCTGCTAAGTGAAATAAGTCAGGCAGAGAAAGTAAACACTGCATGGTATCACTTACATGTGGAATCTAGAAAAGCCAAACTCACAGAAACAGAGTTCAGTGGTGGTTGCCAGGGACCCAGGAGTGAGGGAAATGGGGAGATGTTGGTCAAAAGGAACAAACTTCCAGTTAAAAAGTGAGTCAGTTCTGGGAATCTAATGTACAGCATGGTGATTATAATTAACAATACTGCATTCTATACTTGAGAGGTGCTAAGAGAGTAGATCTTAAATAATCTCACCACATAAAAGAAATGGTAACTATGTAATGAGATGGGGCTTTAGCTAACACTATGGCGGTAATCATTTTATAATATAGAAGTGTATCAAATCAACACACTGTACACCTTAAATTTACACAATGCTTAATGTCAATTACATCTCAATAAACCAGAAATTAAAAAATAAAAGTTTAAAAATAAAAGACAACTTTTCCAGCCCAAACCGTCTCCCTTCCAATACTCCCCATTCAGCGAATGGTATCTCCATCCACCTACCTTTGACTCTCCTTTCTCCCTCAATGCCAATGTCTTATCCATCCAAGCTCTGCTGATGGTCCCTCCAAATCTGTCCACTTCACCATCCTCACTGCCATCAGCTTAACACAAGCCAGACCCCTCAAGGATTCCCCATGGTGGTTAGGATCAGATGCCAAGGCCTCAGCTTATCCTGCCCAGGCCCCCATCCCTGTGCCCCCACCACGAGGAGCCATCATAGCTAGCCTTCTGCTTCTCTGATAGCTGAGCTCTTTTTCCTTTAGGACCTTCATGTCTGTTTTTCCTTCTACCTGAAATGTTCTCCCACCTTCCATCTCTTCACCTGGCCAACTCTAACTGATCCTTCAAATCGCATTTTAAATGCCACCTCCTCAGGGGACAGTCTCGGCCCATAATCCTCACCCACTTCTTGGTAGAATCCCATCTCCCTGAGATGGGCCTAGCACTCCTTCTGGCACCTGTAATAGAGCCTCTTACACAGGGAGGGGCTGTGATGGTTTTGCTGGACCTTAGCATCTAGCAGAGCCTCTCCCCCAACACCACCTGCTACCAAGCATCTGGCAGAAGAGAAAGAACACAGCCCAAGACAAATCACACCTCAAAACAACCACATGTATTTAATAACCAAGAGGATGCTTCCAGAGCTGAGTCAATCCTCCCCCAAACCCTTCAAAAACAAGAGGACACTCTCAAAGCAGTCAATCCTCCCTGCCCCATCCCCAAACTCTTCAGAAATAACAAGGAAAATGTTCACCATGCCCTCTGAGCTCACTTGAAAATGCTCAACTCACACAGCCAACACCCCGTCTGAAGTCCTACCATGGGACTCTATTTCCTAAGAGCCTTCCGGCCTCTTGCAGCATTTAAGCAATAACAACAACCAAGAAAAGAGGACACACTCCTGTCTGGCGGGCTTCGCTCCTCAGGATTCAGACTTTCTCATCCCACACCCCCACGCTCATTACACAACACACAAGATTGAGAATTGCTCGAAATCCACCCCAAGGTAAAAGCACATCGACTTCAAAAGGAGACCCCCAAGACAAAATGGAAGGAACTTTTGAAGTCTTTTGCCATTTTGTAAGATACATACTATACCAAAATACCATCATTTGGGGTACTGAATCTTTCTTTGCTGGGTACAAAGGAAGTTCAATGAAAGTCTTTGTGCAGCCAAGGCACCAGGGGGTGGTGTCCAGGGAGGCAGGTGGGCCAAGGCTGAAACACCACACTTAGCATAACCCAGCTGCCTGGCACTCATTCTGAAAGAGGAGGGAAGAAAAGCCAAGAATTAAAAATAAAAAGTTAAAAACACTACAGCGAAAGAAATATAAGCGAGTGCTGTGAATTAGAGTGTGGACTGGGGAGACAGAGGAGGGGAATATCCCAGGATTTGTGACATGAAAGACCATGAACTTCTAGAGAAATAAAGGGAAAGCGAAGTGCAGGAAGAGAGAGCGAGAGACAGATCTGTTGTATAAATTCCTACTTTTTGGCTAGCGAAAAGAAAACTTTTTTAGTTACCATCCTTAGGGAATAATTTTCTCTCTCTTCTGAGCACAGATTAGGAGCCACTGGATCATAATAAACAAGATGCTCTGTTACTGGAAGTAAAATTTGCGGGGCTTGCTTCTTAATATATCATTCAATCAACTGAACTCCACTTGTTAAGAACATGTATTCTACATATCCTTTTTTTTTTCTGTTTTTTAACAGTGTGGTAACCCACATACCCCAGGAGAAAAAAAGTCCAATCAGATTAAAATACACCAACAAAATGCTTTAAATTCCCATCTGAAAATTGTACCCCACATGGGTACCGGGGAAAATGATTTTCTTAGCAACCTGCGACAGCTATACCCTCTAATGATTACTAACAAACGCTGAACACTTCTCTAGTTTCGAAAATCAAACATTAGAAGTAATTATGAAACAGCCTGGCCGAGAAATTACAATAAATCCGAATTTCGGAGAAATTAGGAAGCAATCCTCAGACAATTATTTTGAAACAGGTCTGATGAAATAACTGCGATGTGACAAAGTTTTATCCAAAAAAAAAAAAAAAAAAAAGAAAAAGAGAAAGGGAGGAAGAGCCCAGTGACTGGAGGGAAGTCAGCACTTCATCAGTGACTCTGAAGGAGACCTGGAGTCTGGCGGCCGGTGTGGAGCTGTCCCAAGACCCAGGTGGTACTTCAACCAGCATCCAGAAGGTTCCCAAATGAATACAGATACACTATTCCTGCCAAGCTGGTTTCAGTTGTCATGTTGCCCTATGTCCAGTGAAAAGGGAATCATAAATTTATATTCTCAAGGTCTATGACTCCTCAGTCCCCCAAAACTCGACGTGACCCGGAGGTCAACAACCTCCAGACTTTTTTCCACCCTACTTTCCCATTCTCCTTCTACTGACTCCCTTCCCACCCCCCCACACCCGCCCCTCACCCGTGGTGCCAGGTGGAGATTACAGAAATGCACAATTACAAGGCTGACTCATATAACCAAAGACACCATCCAGCTGCCACATGCATTAAGTATTTCATGAATCTGGTTTCCTTTTTGCTCAAGCTTATGACTTTTCCCCTCTCTCCAGCTCCCAGAGTCCGCCCTCCACCACCAACCCTTAACCTCTGTGCAGTGCCACTCCCCAGGTCCCCAGAAGCACAGCAGAGAGCACAGGAGACCGGATTACTGTTGCTGGCTGTGGCTCCTACAGACAAGGGTCTCCATCTGAAGGGCGGTGTGGGCTGGAGTGGTTGCTATGGTAAACACGCTTCCAGTAAACAGCGGAGGAGAGGAACGCAAGTCCCTTCGCTGCTCTCCTCGCCAAAATCCACACTGGCTCTGGAAAAAATGCTCTACCAACTCCTTGGATTGTTAATTTATACACATGAAAACAAAGTACTTAAGGCCTAAGTTGTGGCAACTGCTCTTAGGGGATTTGGGGGCTGGGGGGACAGAGGCAGGGAGGCCGATCATCTCCCTCTCTCAGTGGACGGACCCAGCCTTGCACAGGGGTGACCCGTGGACCTCCAGGCCACACCCCCAAGGAGCTGCGTCCACTCTTAACTGCTTCTAAGAATTACGTCTTATCTCCAGACTCGGAGAGAGAAAAAGCCTCCAAGAGATTTTTAAAGACAGTGTCCCTGTCCTGTACCTACCAGCAATTCCTGCCAAGCATTTCCAAAAGCAGAGAAATAAATTTCAAAGCCTAGACCCCCATTGGGAAATTCAAGGAGGCAGGAAAAGTGAAAGAGACTGGCTTTCTCATTGTACCACCCAGGACTTGTAAAAAAAAATCTGTATATTGTTAATTTTTTTTTTTACATGGCATTCCATTTCCTGGGAGAAACCTGCATCGGAACCCCAAGCCAACAGCTTCTTTTCACCTATGACGCTGCCCCAGTGATGAGCCAATTTAAAGTTAGCAAAACAGAACCAGCCATGGAAAGTTACTTTCAACTCCCTTAGGAGGGAACAGTCCACAAGGACCCGGAAAGGGAGCCAAGAACTGGGCCCAGTTCCCGACCCAGTCGCTAGCTCAGCGTGTGACATTGGGCAATTCACTTAAGGCATCTCTGGACCTGTTTCCTTTCCTGAGAGTAGGCTGGGCCTAGCTGATCTAAGTTACTTCCAGCCGTGAAATCTCGGCATTAA
Source organism: Vicugna pacos (assembly GCF_048564905.1). Taxonomy (NCBI): domain Eukaryota; kingdom Metazoa; phylum Chordata; class Mammalia; order Artiodactyla; family Camelidae; genus Vicugna; species Vicugna pacos. Next base: position 86,419,140 of record NC_132997.1, on the reverse strand, counting down.
AAGAGCGTGTGTGATTGTGAGCATCCATTTTATTGTGGGGTTGGAGGAAGGAGGAAGCTTCTGGAAAATGTTAACCTTCTTTCTATGTGCCTCATTTATACCATAAGAATTCTAAGACCTTTTCACAAACAATGACTCAAAGATACGATGTTACGCAAATAAATTATTTTGTGACATATACGGACACATACATCTATATTTAGTATTCACAGAACAGAGGCAAAATTCATTAAATAATATATACTCAATTATAGCAATCTACAAAATAAGGCGGCAGTCAGCCTGAAATTTGACACAATGTATCTTAAGATTTTCCACTCAAGAAAATTATTTTGCCATTTTTAGAAATTACAAATAACACAGAGGCAAAATATATTAATGGATAACATTTTGTGATACTTAAATAAAAAATACATGAATTGTTTTGTGCTTTGCATGATTCTACCTGTCATAGATTCATTATAATACATCTTCCATTAATTATTTAAAAAGTATAAAGTCCAGCTCATGATATAAATATATAGAAGAGAATATTCTAATAAGGCTGAGCTATCTTCTCAAGAGGTTAATTTATAAATTCCACTTTCAGAGCCTACACAATCCCAAGAAAGTGCATTAAAAATATATGTAGACACACACTTTGTGATGTAGTCCCTAAGTACTACAAATGTTTCCTATAGTAAACCCACACGCTCTCAAAGCCATCGATGTACAGATTAAATTTATTCTAAGCCTTTCCAAATTCACTGGTGCTCAGAGTTTACAACCAATCAGCCCAGATGAAATGTTTCTGATGTTAGTGTAGATTTTTACTTTCCAACAATTAGAATAAATTGTGGGGTAAGGGGATGGGGCAGGGGGAGTAAGATTGGAAAGTCTCAAATCCAGGGCTTCCCTTTTGAGTTTTTTAATTCTCTCCTCTGTAACTCACCTCCCACAAATGACTTTTTCAGGGAAGATTTTGGGTATATATATTTTTTAATTGCTTTAATACCATTTCCAGTCTTCCTCACACCACGGTGATGGTAACCTAGTAACTAGAACCCACAAAGCTCGACTCTAACCCAATACTAGTAGAAAAGGGTGGTGGGAACATTTCCAGGTAGGTAACAATCATTAAGGTCCAACAGCAGAAAATAAGTACCTTCTAGATATAAACCATAACCAAGAATATGCCAAAAAAAAAAAAAACCCAACTATTTTTAAAGAAAGAAAACCTGATAAGCAAGGCCTGTTTTATCAACAGAAGAGCATTTTGTCACATACACCCCCACCTCCCCAAGAAAGGAAGCAAATGCCTCCGAAGGTCACTTACAACGATGTGTGCCGGCGACGGAGAGCGGGCATCCTTGAGGGCTTGTCTGCTCTGGAGGGTCCCCGCCTGAACGTCCAGCAGTGGCCATTTCATCTGAAGATACTGCAGGGAGCAAGCAAAGTGAACATGAAAAATGAATTAAGAAACGAAATGCAAACGGCTGCCCCGAGAGGTAACTCTTGGGGTACGTGACATGATCAGAAACTGCGAAGCTTAAAAGTGTGCGAATAACGACACCAAAAAACTTGAAAGCACGCAAGTAACAGCGACATCGACAGAAGAATCATGCAACACGGACAGGTTCTTCCTCAGAGCTCACGTTCGACAGGTACACATATAGAACATCAATGTTATTCGCAACTATAGTTTCGTCTTTGCAGACAAACTACAGAGTGCCCTCAGATAGTGTTGTCATCGCTGTACTTAGAGGAGAGCCGCAGCAGGGGGTGGGGAGGAAGACTGAAGAAGGGAGGGGACACAGATCTCTTCTGAAGGAAGACAGCAAACGCAGTCTCAAGCCAGGTGTCCCAGGAGACCTGCAATGCCCAATCTGCTCTTTTAGCGACCTTCATTTCTAAAATGCCAGCATCCTTCACTTTCAAGAAAGCTGAGAACATACAAGCAGCTGTCCTTTAGTAGAAGCTACCTGAGTAAGGTGAGGATGGAATTCCTCGTCCAACTCCAAAATATCTCCTGGGTAACAGACACGCAGACAGGGCAATTTATACGTGCAGCTCAAAAGGCCAAAGAAATTCTTAAACACACACAGGTTTACCACCTGTGTGAGAAAAGCAAAGGACGCCAACTGGATGTATCTCTGCGCACAAGGGACACGAACTACTTCTGTGCAAGGTGATACCTCGGCTCTCAGAGGGATGTGAACCATCAGCTGACCCAGCTCCTTATTGTGAAGATTAGGGAAACTGAGGGGAGGTGACGTGTCCAGTCACAGAGGGATTTAGCTCATGTATAAGCAACCTCCAGGTATTTGACTTTTGTCGGTGACATTACACCAGTTTCACTTCGCAACCAAACAAAACTTAGACACAATGCTAAGATTTTAACAAGGACCTCAGTCCTAGCCTCTGTGCCTCCGAAGGCCAACTGATGAAGGAGCCATGCTGAACTTTCTAGAGGCTAGTTTTATTCTACAGAAAACTTTACTTGAGGAACACTGATGAAAGCTTGCCTCGTGCACTCCCTTCTTGCCAAGCATCCTGGAGAGACCAAGACAGCCCCCGTCAGAGAGCTCAGGCACGCGTGAGGGAACCAACTCATGGCAGACACGCCACGAGACAACGTGGTGAGGCTCTGACAGAGACTGGGGGAGTTGGGCCCAGCGACCGCCCGAGACAAGGCGGCACTTCTGAGAAAAGAGACTGAGGAAGGCTGCAGGTTATGTCTTGCGAAGTCAGGAAGGTTCGGGCAGAAAGAAAAAGAACAGCCAAGGGCAGTCCAAAGAAGGGAGGGTTTGCTCAAATCCCCAGTGAGATGGAAGAGCCAAACCATCCGCAAGCTCTTCCATGGGTTCCTCAAAGAGACACAACCATTCCAGCAGATTAAACCCAAACTCGGTTACATCTAACGCTGAAAGACCCTAGCCCATGAGCTACCTGCCAAACTGCACGGTCGTCTTTCCAACCTAGATCTGCACAGGGTTGGATGGCTTCTGCCACATCAGAACTTTGACCTAGAAGCCGCCTGTGGTGAGGAAACCTGGTTCCTGGTTCTGGTCACTCACCACAGGACCTTCCACGGGGCTGTCCTAGCTGTGACGGGGGTGCCCCCGAGTACCAAAGCATTTCTAGGATTCTGGGCCCCCACACAGGAGATGTCAGCAGGGACCTCCACCCCGCAAGTCACCCTTATAATCAAACATTGGTTCAGGGACATCATCATCCCAAACTAAGAGTCGCTGAGGTAAACGTTTCCACGGTCTCCCTCAGCCCCACAACCCAAGCCAGTGGGCCGAGGGAATCTATTTGCCTTGTCTCACCCTGACTTTTTCCCATCCTCACCTACCACATAAATACACGTGCCTCACTGGTCAAAACCCCTCAATAGAGTCATTTCCTTGAGGCCAACCAAAATGGACCCCCCGCCACCTCTTCAACACACAAAAACCTGCAAAGAAAAACGCCCAGCTGAGTCGCCACACACCCACACCCACACCCCCCTTCTGCCCTCAGTGACGAGGGTGAGATTCAAGGACAAGTTTTCGTCTTTGGCCATCTGCAGAACGGATTTGATTGTATCCAAATACCAGCTCCCCAGAATGAGGAAATTCAGGCTTTGTTTAAGGTGACGAGCCTGCCCCCAGGACCCCACCCAAGAATTATCATACCCATAACGCCATATTAATGCGCAGACTTATAATTCTTACTTTACATAAAAGCTTCATTGTGTGCCACATCCAATCTCCGCGGGCTACCTGCACCACATATTTTTATGAGCCTACATTTCAGCGCTCCGAGCCTCCAATACACATAATTTTCAATTATGTTAGGGCAGCCCAGGATCACTGCCTATATAACATTACTGGTTGGAGGAAATGAGACTCGGCCTTGCTGCCCAGAGAGAGCTAACCAAATCCAGATGGTGGCTAAGACGGCCCCAGCCCCGCCGACTCGCAGGGACGCCGCGGTGACAGCCCCAACCTCTCCGTCCCCCCTGCAACTTGATCCCACAGAACTGGCTGGGTCCCCGCAAATCTGTGCCCATCCCTGGGGCCTTAACTGGCACTCAGGCTGACGAGGTTCCTTTTGGGGGAAATACATATTATGTCAGGATTTTTTAAAGGAAGTTATTAACCTCCTCCAAAAGTGATGGGTTTCCCAGGTTCCTTCATCTCCTACAATTGGTCCTTATTAATAGGGAAAATAAATAAATAAAGGGGAAAAAGAGGAAATTAGGCACCATTATAGCCTAGAGGAAAATCTTTTCCTTCCTGGAGACATTAAGCAGCAGGAAATTCTACTCTGTCGGGTCCTAAAGGAAGACCTGAAGCAGGAGGCATCTCGGATTTACGGAAGGGCTGGATCGCCACGCCACATTCTCCCCACGGTTCGACTTCGGTTTTTATATCCTTTTGGGGAAGAAAAAAAAAGTTCCCACCATCCTGCTATAAAAACAACACTGGGCTCCAGGCTCCCTTCCTTTTAGGCCGCTCAACGTGGAAATTATGAATTGCCTACAAAAACATTCAACTTTTCAACAAACTGCAATCAAATGGGGCTGTGGGAATTCCTGCATTGAAAACTGTTGGAAATGGAGTCTGCGCGACTTTCATTTTGCCATAAATAAATTCAGTCAATCAATAAGTCAATCAATCAGGTCATCCTGGCTTAAGCGTTTCATCCTTTGTTTAATACTAATGTTCTGCTCATGGCCCAGGAAATCCAAATCCCCTCCAAATCATATTTTATGATGCATCCCAGGGAGCCGAAGTTAAGCTGTGGACCTGTGAGCAGTCTTGAATATACAGACACCACCAAGCGCCTGAAAGGAAGGTTTAAAGGCCTACTGAATTGTCAGCAAAGGTTTAAAAAAAAAAGGTACGCAGCTCTCATTTCTTCTCCTCCACTTCCCCCAGTAAAAAAGGAAAAAGAAAGACAAATGGGGAGAGTCTCCCAAATCAGAAGCCCCCTCCAAGATCTAAGTTTCTGGTGACCAGCAGCTACTCAAATGGGCCTGGTCAGACCTGCTCCCACAAAGGCATCTCGGTCCACATGAGTCCCGCTTCAGTGGCAAGGATGCTCAGAGAAGCTGCCACCTTCGGGCTGCAGGGCTCTCTGTACAAATGTATTATCTAAACACACAGGACAACTCAAAGGACAACAATGATGATGATGCTGACGAAGTTTGCTGGGAAACCCCCACATCATTGATGAAACGCCAAAGCAGCTTCCAGGTACTTGCTCTCATTCACCCCATTCCACAGATGGGTGGGAATGTGGAGTGAAGCCCTTTATTTGTTCCAGGCAGGACTGGCAAACTTTTTCTGTAAGGGGCCTGACAATAAATATCTTAGGTTTTCCAGCCCACACCGTCTCCATCCTAACTACTCGACTCTGCTGTCATAACACAAAAGCCCCGACAGGCAGTGCACATGTGCACTGTGTGTCATGGCTGTGTTCCAATAAAACTTTATTTAGGGATGCTGAAATCTGAATGTCATATGATTTCCCTGGGTCAGGAAATAGTATTTTCCTCTTGATTTTTTTCAGTCATTTAAAAATAATGAAAACCATTCTCAGCTCACGGACTGTACAAAACTGGCGGCAGATGGGACAGCTCTGGCCCATGAGCCACAGTTTGCCATCCCGACTGTAGAGAATGAATGTGGAGACACCTGAATCATGTCAAACATTCCTTTATGGGGCCTTAAATCCAGACAGCCACACGCCATCACATAGGAAAGTGTTTGGTGGCCCAAAAGCAACATTTTGGATGAAATCGTCCCTGACAGACTCAAATTTGGGGAAAATGCTTGGAAAAGAATCTGAGCTCTCTGGCTGTGACTCCCAGTCACAAGGTCTAACCACTAGACCACAACCTCAATTGAAATAACCATCTCTCCTTCCGAAATGGAAGTTTGAAGATTCCTGAGCAATTCTGACTGGAAAAAGTTCACATGTCCAGAAGTTCTCACCCACTTCCCAGGAGACACTGGCAACATGTTACGTGTCCACGAGTCACCACACGAGAGCATCAGGCAGACGTTCCGCGGGTCCGTGCGGGGTGACGTGCCCTGAGTGCTCTGGGGTCAACTTTCCAGGTTCAGAAGTGCCTCTCTTCCAGAACTTGCACACATCACAAGGCTGGAATTAAGCTCACGTGTGCCAACTCTGCCACCAACAGATGGCATTAGCCACAGGCTCAGGCCAAATACAGGGTTCACGGTGGGAGAGGGGGCACTGTGAGGCCTGAACAGACTGTTCAACAGAGATGAAACCAGTCTCTTCTGGAAAACGGTCCCATAGAAAGCACACCACTCAGAACAGGGCTGACTCTAAAATTCTGAATGCCTTGCTACCCTCCCCTGCCTGGTAGTTAGGTATTATTTACCTAAACACAAAAACAGCCTCAACAAAACAGCCTCTTCATGCCAAGCAATTTCTCAGTAGGGGTGCTTTTTCCTAGAAAAACCCATTTTAGAAGAATCCAAATTAACTGGAAACCATCCTCATGATAGATTTGGACTGCTAAGTCCTCCAAACTTACCAGAGCCAGAAAGCTGTACACACTCTGTTTCTTATAAACTGGAAAGTAAACACTCCACCTCAACACCCTGCACTGAGAGGACTGCCAGCCATGGCCCATCACGTCCAAATTCACTCATCCTTCCTCCCCCTGCAAGGTGACTTGCTCCCACTCTCCCCCGGCAGGCCCATGGCAGATCAGGCCGACTCTACCACAAATGTGCAACCAGAGAAGGGGTAACACCATGATTATACCCACAGCACTGAACGTTACCAAAGAAAAGGCTACCAGAAGCCACTCATCCTAAGCAGAAAATAGGAAAACTTCAGGAGCTCATACTGTGAGGCTCACCCCAAAAACACATCCACACACTTGGGTCTGTTAAAGAACAGGCTTAAACTATGTTCACTATCTTGTGATAATCTTTCATGGGAAAAAAATAGGAAAATGAATATATGTATGTATATGCATGGCTGGGACATTGTGCTGTACACTAGAGACAGACACACTGTAATTGACTGTACTTCAAAAAATTAAAAAAGAAAGAAAAAAGAACAAGCTTGGCTGTCGCTTTCTGAACCTGCTTTGTTTCTTAGAACTGGAAGGTGGAAAATCCAGCCCATCTTCTATAAGTAAGTAATTCTGCCCTGGGGATCATGGAACCCCAAATTATCTATCATGGTTCAAGTATAAGAAGTTGCGATTAATTTAATACTCCAGCCTACCCTCTGAATCACAGAAGTGCCAACGGGTTTCTAAAAGTTAGCAGTAATCACATGTACCTAACGGGAAACTACATGAAACTATCTTCACAATCTTGCAGGAACCTCAGGGGCCACCATTACAAAACTGGTTTGATCAATTTTCTGGCAGATGCAGAGGCTATCAGAGATTTGGCTGCTTCGTCCCAGGTTAAAACATAGTCCAGGAATTTCTTCTTTTGAAAATCCACAGAGACTCTAATACAGAGGCTCTATTTAAAGAGGCATTATTTGCCTATAAAACATGACTGCAGAGAAGAAGAAAATTCAGGAAGGTGATTTCTGCTGGTTGGGATCTAGCATAAATGAGTATCTACTATAGTTACCTAGGAAGAGAAAAACCAAACACCTCAGAAGGCTGGATATATTCTGAGCTCGAAGAACGAAAAAAGCTACAGATAAAGTTTAACAGGGTATTAGGATTGACACTTTTCTTTCTCTTTCTCTCTCTTTCTGTGTGTGTGTGTGTGTGTGTGTGTGTGTGTGTGTGTGTGTTTTCTTTTGGATGGGGGATTGAGTTTATTTATTTATTTTAATGGAGGTACTGGGAATTGAACCCAGGACCTGGTGCATGCTGAGCATGCGCTCTACCACTTGAGCTATACCCTCCCCTCATCGCCCTCTCTCTTTTAATGAAACCAAACGCAGTAGAAACTTGGAACTGTTTGTTTCCCTTGAAGTCCCTATCTCATTTCTCAATGTAAAAGGAATATGGGGGAAAGGGCCAAGGGGCGGGAAGGGGAGGGGTAACCAAGGTATCTGTGCAAAACAACAATTTAACAGCCTTTTTTAATCCTCTCTCTCTATGAATTTGGTCATTATAAGATTTTTAAACACAGTCTTTACAGTTATCCCTTTTCTTCCTAATCATAACAACTAAAGAGTCCTAACAGTACCACTTCACATTTAGAGAGTATTCAGAGTTCATAACCACATTCACAGCAATCCTATGACACAAATGTCAGAAAGCTACAACTAGCATTTTACCAAGGAGGAAACTAAGGCCAGCGGGGCAGCCCCGGCCAGCCCGCGCTCCCTGGGTCAGCCGGCGGGGCTCCAGGCCACCAGGGTGCTTCTCCTGTTCCTGACTTACCTTTCAGCCACGCCCCTCTGCCTTCCTTGAGTTCCTTATCAACTAACTGAGGCATCCTTGCTGGAACTCTCACCAGGGATCAGTGTCTCAAAGGGCACGGCTAAGGGAACGTCTCACAGTGTCCCCAAAGGAATAAACGATCCTTCTCCGCCATTTTCTATCTCTCTTCTCCCCCTAAGTTTCTGGGCAAACACTAAACTATCTTCCTCCGAGGGCATCAGAAAATTATCTCCATCAGAGCTCCAGAGGCCACTGGTACTAAGGGAAAAACAAAGCAAAAGAAGCAAGTAACAAAGAAACAACAAAATCCAATAACCAAAACTTCAGATTCACCGTTTCCTTTACCTCGCCAACCATTCAATAGCCCTGTCCCTGAGACATTTTGGCATATGGTATAGCAGCTCATAGACGTACAAGCTGGAAAGAATTGGCCCTTTCCTCTCAAACCCAGATGAGCTCCTCTGGGCTGGAGTGAGGCCTCCCTTTCTCTCTCCCAAAAAAGTTACTCTTAAAATTATGACTCTGTGCTCCCGGGAGTAGCACAAAAGGGAGAAAGAGTCTGGAAACCTATCTTCCAGGCCCAGCTCTGCCATTAGCTGGACAATCACTTCACTTCTTCCCTGGGCAACCTCTTTCCCGCTCTGGGCTTAAGTCTACACAGCAGGAAAATAGGGGAACATAATCTCAAAACTCCCTTTCAACTCTAACATGGATTCCTGCAGCATTTACAAAGCATATGCTCAGAGTCCAGTGTAGACGAGATGTCCTGAGAAAAGTCACCTATGAACCAGTCGATACGACAAGCAGCTTACGAGTGGACTAATACAAGAAAGATAAGTGGAAACAGCACGAAGAAAGATTCAGTTCATGACAGTGACACGGTCCCCCAGTTCCCAAACCTCTCTGGTTTACTGACAGAGACTTTTCCCTTGATCCACTCTAGACCTGCTTCACAAACTATCTGGGAGGGGGGCCAGGGGTCTGTATCTTCCTTTCCCCAACTTGCCAGGTGATGCTGATGATGAGACATTAGCAAAAATTATCAGTTATAGGGCAGTGTCAAAGGGCGCGTTGTGTATGTGCCGAGTCCCCCTTACTTTCTCAAAGGCTCTTTTAAACTTCTAAACTGGTTGTCACTGCATCCTTTTTTTTTAAAGGGGTCAAGGCGGATAATCTCCAAATCCATGTTAGAAGAGAATAAAGTGAGGCAGAGAGAAATTAAGTGACTCAGCCATGCAGTTACAAGGGATTCTGGACCAGAGACAGTTCTGGCATTTTCAGCCCAGAACTCTTAAAATCTCCCAAATGAGACTGAGTACAGTGGGCAGTGGGTACCCCCAGGTGAGGCCAGAAAAGCTGCAAGAGGGCAAAAGAAAGGGTGCAGCCCCCACCTCACGTAGGGAGCCAGCCTCAGAGACAAGGCGTTCCTCGGTCCTGACACCCAGACCAGGACCAGCCATTGCAGTCTTTGGGCAGCCTCAAGACTGAGGTCCCCAGAGAAGGGTTGTGGATTCCAAGCAAATGTCAGCCCTGCTTTAAGCATCCCAGTCCCTGAGCCACAGTCAGAGGACAAGAAGTCACTGGAAGAGGTGACAGCTGGAGCCCGAGCCCTCGCCCTCCCATCTGGCTCAGACAGGTCACCCCGTCTTCAGCCTCCAGACAGGGCAGCCCCAGCTCACCCCATGGCTCCTCCACACCCCCTCAAACCTCACATTAAGAGACAAACCAGAGACAACCTATCTTAAGGGAGAAAAACATTTAACAATCTCTTCATTTTCAAATCAACCTTGTGGTCAACACGTTTTTATTACTGCTTCTAATCAAAAGGCCAAGTGTAGTCCAGTGAACTGGAATGTTTTAGCTACGGCCTGCTCTTCTACAAGCATGCTGAGGTGGAAAACGGGCACCTTAAGACCAGAAAAGTAAGTTGGAAGACATGGAGCAGCTGGGGGACCAAGTGTGGACAGCAAGGGTGCCCAGAACACGGAGCACCCGTGAGATAAGAGTGCACCCAGTCTCTGCTGGCAAACGGATCAGTAAAACAATGGCACATCCATACAATGGAATATGACTTGGCAATAAAAACTAACAAATTCTGACCCACGCTATACAACATGGAGGACCTTGAAATCATGCTAACTTGGGGGAGGGTGTAGCTCAGCGGTAGAATGTGTGCTTAGCATGGTGAGGTCCCGGCTTCAATCCCCATGCCTCCATTTAAATAAATAGATAAATAAACCTAATTACCACCACCCCCCAAAAAAAGCCAAGAGAGAAAAGAAATCATGCTAACTTAAAGATAGCAGACCAAAAAAAGCCACATATTATATGATTCTTGCTTCAGGAAATATCCAGAATAGGCAAATCTATCGGGAAGGAGTAAATTAGGTACTGTCGGGTGCTGGAGGGAACGGGGATTAGGGAGTGACTGCTAGTGGGTACAAGGTTTCTTTTTGGGGTGATGAAAATGTTCTGGAAATAGATAGTGATGATGTCTGCACAACCTTGTGAATCTACTAAAACCCACTGAACTGTATACTTTACATGAGTAAGTTTTACAGTATGTGAATTAGATCTCAATTTTTTTAATGAATTACAAAAAAAAAAAAAGAATGCACTAAGTCACTTGATGGTTTTCACATTCCTGTCTGAGACAAGCTGGGTAGGGGAGAACAAACATGCTCTCGTATGCACAGACTCCATCCACAAGACCTAAGAAAGAGCCAGAGAACAGGTGAACCTCTTCTTTTAAAAAAACAAAACAAAACAAAACAAAAACACACCATACCTTCCAAAGCTTCTTGGGAAACAAGCAATTTTCAAATGTGATTTTGGTTGGTGTTGGATCTGGGGGCCATTACAATGGCAGGTGAACACCAAGACCTTGTGAGAGGTGTGAAGAGCCCGGGACACCCCAGGTTAAAATCAGGGAAGAGCATGGGGGCAAGGAACAGAAGTGTGTGCTACCTATTGCAAGGCACATGTGGCTAAAAACAAGTAATGCAGAGCAGTTGGGTCAACAGAACCACAGGCAGTTCAGAAGCCTGAACCCTACAATCCATTCTCCACTGTCCTGTGGTCTCAGGCAGGTCATGGTGTCTCTACACCTCAGTTTCTCCATCTAAAAAATGGGCATGGAATTGTTTGCCTAAAATCTCCTGACCGATCCTCCCTCACCATCTTTCTAAACTCAAAAAGGATAGACAATGTAAACGAAGTAAAGGAAAAGAGTTACATAAGGGCCAAGAGTGTTCAGATTTGGTATTTTTTTTCCCTCCGACTGCACAGGCGATTAAAGGGTCGGAAGTCACAGGTCTACCATGTAAACTGTTAGAGACGGAGCCATCAGACGACCCCGGAAGGACGCAAATCCAGAGGGTGAGGGGGTCCTGGCGTCCTGGAAGGGTTATCCTGAATGTAAGCCCTCATCATCAGACTGCGGCAGATCTTCAATTCAAGGGCTCTAAAAAAGTCCTTCCTTTCTCCACTGCTGGGCGCTCTCAAGACTTGGATTTTTCCGATGAGGGTCTTCTTACCCCGTATTTCCACCCCCCATTCCGTGACAACAAAAGACAACGAAAAGTCCTCGCGGTCAACAAGCAACCAATTTAACGCACTTAAGTCCAGTCCACGTAGGAACCAAATGCAAGACAGACCTCGGCTTCTGTCCTCAAACTCCCAACTAAAGCCATGAAGCAGGCTGCGTTTCCTTTCTGGTTTTTTTCCCCCTCTCGTCACATCTGAAAGAGGTCCATGGCTCCGGCCAGGTCTCTCTGTCCAAATTTTTACTGTCTGATCCTAGCTGTGACAAGCATGTGGAGATGCTTCGTAACGCGACACCCAGGAAGCCGAAAGGTCAAGCAGCGCCGCTGGTTCATTTTGCTTGGGGAGGAACCAAGTCCAGAGCCGGGGTGAAGATTTAGTGAGGCTGACCTTCTGGAGGCCCCCCGACCCCCCCTGCTCACAAGTCTTGCTGCCTCAGCCAGAAGCGGCCTGCCACTCAAGTATCATCTTGCTGTAACAAATTACTCCTAACCCAGGATTATGGCTCTTTCCAAATCCCTCCTAGAGAGCTGGGAAATAAACATCCTCTCCCAGGCCTCTGCCCGGGCCGCTCCTCCTGTCGGTAATCCTCGTCTGTATCTGCCGCTCCTACAACCCCTCGTCTGGGAGGTCTGCGAGACCATCCCGGCCCCCTTTCCCTTCAGACACAGGCTGAATGTCTCAATTGTCCATTAGGCGCAGCGAAAGATGAAGGCAGCCTTTCTGTCCGGAGGAGCCTCACACAATAGCTCCCTTTGCCCACACGCTTCTCGTCTGACTGCAGACTCCACTGGCCTAAGCCCAGTCACTCACGGAAGTCCACACCCCACATTCCTCCCTCACGTTCCAGAGGGACGAGTGTGGACAGGTCACCATCAAGTCACTGGGCTCCAAGTCCACACCATCCAGAGAGAGCAGCAGGGTTGCCCGCCCTGCCATTACGGGGACAGCACACCATGGCAGGTGGCGGGGAAGGTGGGAGGGGGGCCGGGGCGGGAGAAAAGAGCTAAAAGAAGAGGCAAGACAGCAAGCTGCAAGCGGGAAAAACTGCCTCTGATCCTGGCCTGGGGTTTCCTCTCATAAACTACCAGGAGGTATTTCGAGCACCATCACCTCATCTGGGGAAGGAAATACAGTTCTGTCCACTTCCAAAGATTCCTGCGAAGCACCCGGATAGTCCAGGCGCTTGAGACAGACAGGGCTGCTTTGTGTTTTTAATTGAATACGGAGAGAGACACCAGAATATGCCAAGAAGCAAAGAGCAGAACAATGGATGCTGTCATCAAAGTGGGCGGTTTGAAGAGACAGGGATCTCGGGGTGGTTTTACAGAGACTTTCTCCTTGGAGAGAGAGACACCAGCTGACAGCTCACACTCCGACACTCTCCGGGCCGGGAGAGAAACTTTCTGAAATAACTCAAAGGCACTGAGAAGACAGAAATACCCTCGTCAAAACTCCGGGCACCAAATCACATTCCTGTTTCAAAAAAAGAAAAAAGAAGGAGCACCAGGGAAGAAATGGAGTGAGATGGCAAGACTCGCTCTGAATTGAGCGCCACCTTCAACTTCTCGTGCGTAGGCCCCAGCTGACCACCTCCCCTCGCACGACAGAGCCACCGCGCCTCCTGAAATCACTCCTCTGCTTTTGTGGTTTTAGGCTTTAAAAGAAGTTGGCTGGGGAAGGAGCAGTAACGATCTGAAGCTAACCACTTAGCTCATTAGTATGTCATCTGGACAGGCAAAATCAATTCCAACAGCATCAGGTTTGGTTATTCCCTCCCCCAAAGGCCTGTACTATTAATAGCAAGAAAGTTTCCCAGGCTTCGGTTTATTTGTAATCCCAACCAGCCCTGACCACAGAACCTGGCCATCTCCACTTCCAGAGCTCCCAGAAATGTGGGAGACGGAACGTCAAGTCTTAGTCTTTCGACAGCAGTGGAAAGACACGGGAGGTAGGTTAACTTAAAGGAGCAGAAAGACTTCAGGCCAAAGCAGGCCTGATCCATGGAAGGGGCTGGGCGGTCAAGGGGAGGAGCTCCGCGACGTCGCTCCACACATCTAACCGGCTCCCTGCTCTCTTCCAGCCTGAGCTAACCCTGCGGACAGAGGTCGCCAGCTTCTCTCTCCATTGTGGAGTCGGCTGACAGAAACTTCTAGAAGCAGGCTGGTTAAAACCTCACTAGTTCAGACCAAGGTGCTACAGCGGAACGTTAAGCACACAGGCCCAGGGGCTGGAATGATTGGGTTCAAACCCAGGACCTGTGGCTTTGTACTTGTGGGGCCTTGGACAAATGGCTTCACCTCTCTAGGCCTCCAGACCCTTGCCTGCAAAGTGAGGACAATGACACAGAGACAAAAACAGTACCTCCGTCTTAGGACGGATATGAGTGAGTGATTGTGTATCCACTACAAACGACACTTAGTGTGATGTGTGAGACAGAAGGCCGATGGGGTTTGTCTCCATGGAGCAAGCAAGCTCATCTCAGGGACTAAAAGGGGGGAAAGGGAAGCGTGCGATTCATGTGATAAATACAGAAAGTCAACAGAGAGGACCAGCTGACCGTGACGCGCCATTACTGACCACATGCAGGTGGGAAGGTAAGAAACTGCTCATCTGGGTTTTTAAAATAAATCCCTCTTCCTTTCTTTATGTACCCTGGCAAAGGACTTGGCCTTGAGAATTCAACACCAGCTGTCTAAACTGCCCACGCCTGAATGAGGGGAAGCCAAGTTCATGAGGTCCTGCCTAGTCTCTGCTCAGGTGCAGGTGACTAGACAGTCACCCCATCCGAAAGATGTTTTGGAGTTCGCCCAACTCCCTCTGCAGACACGGGGGCACAGAGCCAATCACACCTGCCACAGGTGGAGAGGAAAACGCTAGTCCAGCAAATTCTCTCGAATGACAGTTCATGCTACACCTTGAATGCCAGAGTGTCCCAGGAGCCTTGTTCTTGCCTCCACAAAGTCCCCTTGCTCTCTTGCCTCTGGCCCACTGAGCCCCCACTGGGTTCACTGAATCTACTACTGAGAGGACCTAAAGCAGCAAAACAGGGGACATGGGGGCTGCATGCATTCAGACCAAATTCCCAGATCACATCCAGAGGCTGCTCAGACCCAGGTTCAAGCCCCAGCTCCGTAATTCCATTCACTCATCAAAGTATGTATCAAGGGCCTAGCACGTGCCAAGTGCTAACACTCAAAGAAATCAATTTCATTAAGAAAAATTATCAAAGCAAACCATCTAAAAGTAGGGTGAGCTTGGGCAAATGATCTCACCTCTCTGAGCTTTACAGTTTCCTCATCTGTAAAATGGGAAGATACACAAAAGCCACTCTGATCGTCCTTGTAAGCATCACATGCTTGGCCCAGGGCCTGGCATATAACGCTTGCATATTAATTGCTATTATTTTATCAGCTAGCTATGATATTGCTGTTAATATGATCAGTATCATCAGAATAAAACTCCTGGAGCTACTGTGTGATTCTAAATCAGCCGAAAAAGTAAATCCCCAGATATTACCCAATGCTTATAGGGAAATGAACACTTGGCCTGAAGTAAAGCAAAGTGACCAGAAACATTCCTAGTTAACCAGCCTCGCCTCTCCAGCTTACTCCCGCCCCATCCTCCAGTTCATTCATTCCCAGCCTTCTGGTCAAGTGGAATTTTCCTGTTACTGTTTGGTCTCCTCCAGGCCTGGTGTCCAACTAGGTACACCAAAGCTCAGCCGCGGGCATGGTGTTCTAAGCCCCTCCGTCTCTTCCCTCCAGCTGGCCCTCAAACTTAGAGATGTCTTAACTGTCTGCAGCCGCAGCAGAATTCTGCTTCTCCGCTTTCATGCTCTGCAAACAGCAGACACACAAGGCACAAGCTGGCCCACAGGACAGGGGGTTGCAATGCACTAGGTCAGACCCAGCAGCAGCTGCTCCAGGGTTACCAAGAAACCACACGAAATCATCATCCAAAAGAGGTTTTACAACGTGCACACGAAACAAAAATGACAAAGGAAAAAAAAAATCTCAAAAGTAAAAAAAACCTGCCACTTTTCTCCCAGGCCATGTCTCGATTTTTTTTTTCCTCCTCTTTCTTCAGAGATGTCAGTAAGATTTAAAACCTTGCCTGTACGTTGCCTAAAGAGGGAGTAGACAGTCAGGACAGGGAAATTCGAAGACCTTCCTGCTGCCCCTGGCTCACCCCGCATCAGGCAGAAAAACAAGAATTAGCCACTAGCACCGTGTTTGGGGACCATCGCCAACCCCCAGTTCAGTTCAAAGACCAGTGCGGGTTTCCTCCTCCACCTCCTGTACTTCGGGAATGGGCAGTGCAAACGTCCAGGCTGTGAATGAGCCAAGGGAGATAAACAAAAATGCCCAGAACAAACACTTGTAGGCGCAGCTTATAAAGAGAGGGAAGATGGACCAGCTGTGGTATTGGAATCCCAGACCACCAACCACCAGTTCCCCAGAGACTCCAGGCAGTGGCCCTCACCTCTCTGTGCTTCCGTCTCTTCTCCTATAAAATGGGAGCCCCAACAGCTCTTCCAATGAGAGATGCTGCCAAATCATGACTGTGGGTGGGGGCACCTGGCACAGGGCAAGTGCTCGAGAAATAAGTGTCAGCTCTCTGACCACCATCCTTGTTATTATTAAGTTGATATTTGTCACAGTTGGGGAATTTGGCAATAACGTCAGGAACGCTTTCATTCGCTGTTATATCCAACACTACAGTTCGCCATCAGAAATCTATTTTCTAGAAGGTGGAAACAAAAAAGGCAGGCTGTGTGGTAGGAAGAGTGAAAAGCAAGCGAGAAGCAGCAGAAGTCATCTAACACTTGAGTTCTTACTGTGGGAAATGCCCTCTGCCACGTCCTTTGCCCATTTTTCAGAGAAGTTTTCAGGAAACTGAGCTGGGAAAGCTTAGGCAGCCGGCCCAAGGTCACAGGATTTGGAAGTGAGGGTCAGGAGAGTAGGAAACATGTTTGTCTCCCTGTGCCCCTGTGCCAAGCGTGAATGGTCTCTTTAAGCCTCATTTAACATTCGACAAATATTTATTGATGCCAGAGCCGGGCAGGATGCTGGGTGCTAGAGACAGAAGAGATCACAGGGGCTGAGAGTCAGGTGATGTGGGTGTAAAGTCCCGGCCCTCACCCGACTTGCTGTGTGATGGTGAGCAGAGAGTTCAGCTCCCCTGACCCCCAGTTATTGGAAAAGAATTTCCCCTCACCCACCTCCCTCAAACAGTGGAAGCAGAGAGTCCCGTAAACAGTTACCCAGTGCTTGATGGCTTCTAGCAGATTCAGGATTCAGTCAAGATTGGTCCCTCTCTCCCCCCAACCCCTCCCACCTCCCCAAACAAGCCCTGGGGCATACGTCTAAATAGTGAGGCATCTGAAAAGCACTTAGACTGTAAACTAGAATATCCGTTATAAACACAAGTTATTATTATTATTACAGGAATGCACCAGCCTCTGGCTCCTGCTGCCTCACTGCCACCGGGAACTCTGCAGAGCATGCTCCCATCAGGGAAAGCCAACCCAGTCGGTCCTCCAGCCGGGGTGGGGGGGGGGCGCTTGGGAGGAGAGGGCAAGAGGGAGCTGAGCTGTACAGGATGCTTGCATTTCCAGGCAGGAAAGAGGAGCACAAAGCACTGGGTACAGACGGGATCCACACCCAGTGAGGGGGAAAGGTGGGGGAGGCAGTTCCACGGGCTTCCATGAGGGCGCCCACTACCTTCTTCCTCAGTTGTTCCCCCCATCAGCATGGCAGCCATGACATCTATCACCCAAGCCCCGTTATCAATCAGAGAAGCATTCCAGGCCCCTACAGTAGGCCAGGCCTGTCCCAGGTGATGGGGACCCGCAGGTGAGTAGCAAGGTGGCAGTGCTGCCCTCTGACCTCACTATCTTCAGGTCCAGAAGATTCATTAGTTAAAACAACACAATACACTAACTTCTTAAAAGCTTACCCTGGGGCCACAGCACTTCCCTGTATTTTTTAAGAGGCATCCATCCACTCACCACCTATTATTCCTGCTTTTAAAAGAAGGGCAAAGGCGACATTTCAGCCTGTCGCTAGCTCAAAGGTTACAATAAAGAAACCAGCAGAGTGGTTGGTTCTGGGTTGTCAAGGCCTTAACATAACGTACACCTGCCTCCCTCAGTGCCCTCCACTGTTAAGCCATCGGACAAGTAAGGGGCAGGTGTCGAGCCTGGCTGAAATCCACGTGAAAATGCCCACGTGAGCACACGCACACCTGAAAATCAATATATCCAAAACACTCGTCTATTCACCACTTTGAAAAAGAAAAAGAAAAGTCAACCACCTCTAGCAATGCTTTTCTCTAGGTGGGGGGATTATGGACAATTCTTTCTTACTGCTTTATACTTTCTAATATATCATTTTACTCCTAAAGAAAAAAATCTTAAAGAAAATGTAGTTTTCAGTCAACTAGCAGATAGCTGTAACTGATAGAGGTCATAAAAGGTGAGAGAGGCCACCATGTTTGGTGACATTTAAATTGCCTGGTAACTAACTTGATGGGTCAATTACATCTGTTGGGGTCGAGCCACCACACCACTTCCCCAAAAGGACTCACGGGCCCCTACAACCCATGTCTGATAAACCAGAGACACAGCGTGACATGGTTTTCCCTGGACCCTCGTGAGGACTTCTTCAGAGGTGCATCAGTCACGGGGAGAATCCCATGCTGGGCTTCACGTGCGCTGTCCCACTGGCCCCAGAAACCCACTCTCACTCCCGTGTCGCACCTGGACGAGGCTCAGGTTCCCACCATCACACCCGTAATAACTTTCCTCCACTTCCTGGTCCCCAGGGCTGCCTCCCAAGGGCATGTCCTGTCCCCCTCTACCTCCAGCTCCTAGCACGGCAGCTGGCGGATGCTAGGTGCACAGGAAGTGTAACTGCAAGGAACAGATGCCTGGCTGTCCACCCCGGCAAGGCTCTCACGAAGCCTGCAGGGGTGGCTGAGTCTATGGACAGCCGCCCTCCACCCATTCTCAATACCAACACATTGAGGACCTGAGAAGATGCTTCACTGCCCAACCCAGCGTTCTCAAAGCCTAAAGGACAGGAAGAATGCAGCAGAGAGCAACAGGACACATACCCCAGAGAGGGAATTTAATCTCCTCCCACATCTCCAGAGAGGCTCCTCGTCACTCACTGAGCACCTACCTGCTAGGTGCCAGGCACTAGTCAAATGCTTCCATAGGTCACGTCATCTTCACTGCCACGAATGCTGTAAAGGTATCTGTTTCCTCAGCAGTGATGGGAGATGGACTCCAAGGGCGCGGGATTAAATGACTAAATGTCTCTTAGAGACCGGCCTTTCCTCCACCCCCCGGCACTGGGCCTGCTCCATCATTTTGGTCGACAGCCCCAACACCACTTTACGCAGCTCTCTCCAGCCCTCTTAAATCTGCTACAAATCCTGGTTTGCAAGAAGATGCATTTTTAAAGACAAAGGGGACCTCTCTGGACCTCCGTTTTCTCATTTGCAAAATAAGCATGAACATGCTCTGTCTACAAAGCTGTTCTAAGAAGGAAATGAGGCCCAATTAATAGGCCCAGCAAGGGATTTAGTAACAATTTGGTTACTCTGTCCTTCTTCTGAGGAATAAGGTGACCAGGACAAGAATGCTTAGAATCCCCAATAACTATATGCTTTCTTAGATTCTGCAAGGTGCGTGTCCTCCAAGGAGGAGAGCGTTGGGTGGAAGGGAGAAAGTCCCCAGTGACCGGAAAGGGTGTCTCTAGGTGGCCGGCCAGCCCCTCAGCTCAAATGCAAAGGGCCACATCCAAGGGCCACACACGCCTGCCCCTCCTCCCTCCCAGCCAGACTCCAGCCAAGGCGAGAAAGGTTCCCCCTGAGAATTCCCATTTAAAGGTGTCTCAGCCGCTGTGGCACAGCTGGCAAAGGAAACAGTGGGGGCAGCTGAAAAGCGTACCCAAGGGGCGCCCAGAAGAAGGATGCTTAGCTCTGGCTCCATCACTGGGCAATTTCTCTGATTCCTCGGGGGTGAAACAGGGTAACACCCGCTTCCACCCACTGCATGGGACCCTTCAACGGGGCAGTCAGGTTTGGCTCGTGGAGGAAGTCATTCAGAAGCCTCTGTGGCCCTGCCCCAGGGGGTCCTACTTTGCGGGACTCAAATCTCTCAGAATTTAGGAAAATCTTATAAACTAAATCCGAAGGGAGGGAAAGAGCTCAGTGGAAGAGTGCATGATTTGCATGCACGAGGTCCTGGGTTCAATCCTCAGTGTCTCCATTAAAAATAATAAATGAATAAATAAAAAAATCCCGAGTTCCTACAAGAAATTGTTCAGGCACAGAAAACATGTATCAATTTTTGGTTTCACTACAAACTAGGATTTGAGTCATTACAAGTTGAGAATAGTATTACTAGCTATTCCATGTTAACCAGAGAGCAAGGGTAGAACAACGTAATATGCTGGGGGCGGATTTGGAGGAGGGGCGGGGGGGGGGGCGGATGCTGGTACAGGAATCCTCAGCTCTGCTAGCCGGGGGCTCTTTGCAAACTGAAGATAAGCCTCAAGAAGTGGTCAGTCCTCCGGGTTTCTGAGCCTCGGGGCAGACAGACACCATCGAGTTTCCAGAACACCAGGCAGCAGAGGCTGCCGGGGGCTCACAGTGGTGCTGTTGAGGGCGCATGTCTGGATCTGCGGGCAGTGGGGGGTATTTATTAATGACTAGCTACGGTTTTATTTGGGGGAGGGGGCAACCGATCCTTCTGCTGAGAAGTAGAAGGGAAACCACATTAATCTTTTTAAAAAGTTCTGGTCCGATTATTTTCTTTTCCTCCCTCCCCAGTCCTATCCCCTCCCCTCCTACCCAGACAGCTGATAAATCCAATTGCAGCCTAAGAAAGCTGGGGTGAAGAAAGGGGGAGAAAGCCAGAGAGCTCCCCTTGCTCTGCCCCACGCCGAAGGGTACCCACCTTGGCACGCCGAAGTTTTACAAAGTAATGAAATATTGATACACACGCACTTGAAGCCAATGTGAATCAACCCGGAACATTCTGCCATAGTAAAAGGTCATTCTCAATCTGTACTCTCAACACAAGCACATTTGGGTCTCCAGGAAGCAGATTCCTTAGCATTAATAATATCATTGGGTCAAGTGGAATTTAAGTTAAAAACACAACACAAGGAACACAGGCAAGGGGGGCGGATGGTAAACCCCGCCTCACCCCAGACCCCGCAGGAACGGCGGTCTCAATCGTGCAGAGTTAAGGCCGCTGCGTGTCTTTGAGCCCACCCGTCCACAATCTTGAGCAGACGATACAGTACTGATCATACTCCCTCACATCTTCTTTAGTTTTGTAAAGCAGAAAAAGACAGCAGGAGAAATGGGTTTGGCACAAGCAATAGGCACTGCCCATTCTGGTCCAGACTAATGATAAATAATACTTCGTGCTTCTCTGGTGCCTTTCATCTGAGGGTTTCAAAGTGCTCTGCAAACATTAACTAATTATTCCTCCAGAATCCTGCAGAGATGGCAGGGGAATCAACACAGCCTGCATCCACAAAAAATTCAGGATTTCTAATGTCCAAAAATGCGCAATTCTCTCCAGGACCACGATGCCCCAGCAGACGGCAGAGGGAAGGTGGCAGCGAGGTAAGGGCAGAAGCCACTCTGCAGCTTTTTCTCTAGTTTGAAACTGTGGCTTCCTCAAGTGATGCAAAGGCGACTAGCCCAGCCGTCTCAGATAATAACCAGGGGTGACCATACAGTGCATGAGCCAAGCCGAGGCACTACAGGGAATGAATGGGGGCGCTATTAATAACTGGCATCAAGTGCAAAGGTCCAAGGCCAAACAAGAGACTCTGACCTGTGCATAAAACCTACTCATTTCAAGATCCAGGCTTAGCACAAGGATTCCTGAGTTCACACACCAACACAGTCAACAAACAAAACTCCAAGTGCGAAGCATGTACTCCCATTCTAGAAGCATCATCGGGCCTTGAAATTAGGCCTCACAGAACTACAGACAGTCTTAATCTGGTCCCAGCAGGAGTGATACTCAAAACGGGTAACTACGAGCAGACGGCCCTTCCACGGGACCCGCTACAGTCCTGAAGCCCCTACTACACTCTTTACAGCCCCTGGATCATGAAGGTTTCGGAGGGGAACACAGAGCATGGCGTATCTCAGGGCTTTAAAAGCCAGTGTTTCCGCTGGATGCTAACCCAGAAACTAACACATTCCCCGTCCTGCCACCCCCACTGCTCAGAGGCCAGGCTCTTCTGGAGATAACTCCTAAGTGTGTGCACCCCTTTTCTCACATGCTAACGTCACTCATTTTTGCATCCAAGTTAAGTTTCAGCAACACACTCATGGGTTACGGAGAGAGCTGAATAGATAGCCTCAGTCAGCACTCACAGGTTCTCACAAATCAGTCAAAGCAGAAGAAATATGTGAATTGCTGATGAGCATTATTTTTAAGAAAAATATTTGGTATCTTCAAACACCTTTTAAAGTGACCCAAAAGAAGCAAAGGAAATATTTCTTAGACGAGATCCTTAAGGAGGCTGCAGAAAAGGTTAGCCAGGCAGGTGTTTGTATATAAAGGACCTGGGTGACTGAAGTTAACTGGTCCTCTGCTAGCTCATTACTCAATGCCCAGTAAACACTTACATCACAGAGAGAAAAAGAAATTTCAGTTTGGCGGCCCAATTACCTGTAATTCAGAAGTCCTGGGTATCCTCCTTCCTAAAATGCTTCTGCTCTGGAAACTGCCTTCCCGCTAATTCAGGTCATCGTAGCAGCACACTGCGCACCCCCAGCCCCCAGAACAGTACCTGGCCTGCTGCAGGCACTCAGCTAACGCTGTGGACTTCATTAATAAAATAAGCAAACAATTGCGATCGTTCTCAACTCCGCTCCCATCTGTCTTTTCCAACCTATGGATGAAGCAGCTCCCTGATCCACATTCAGCAAGGACTATCCCCACCACCAGAGCAGCATTTCTCAACCCTGCACCTGGGAGTCATCTGAATATCCTTTAAACCTGCTGATGCCTGGCTCCCATCCCCCAGACATTCCGACCTAATTGGAATGGAGCATGACCCGGGCATTAGGATTTTCAGAGTTTCCCAGTGATTCTGCCATGTAGCAAAATTTGGCCCCGTACTCAAAGTGTCACAGCAGCAGTAACTGAGAGGAGCTTGGGAGAAATGCAGGCTCTCGGGCCCCACCCCAGGCCCACTGTACAAGAATCTGCAGGCCCCCCGAGGGTTCATGTGCCCATGAGAATTTGAGGATGCTTTAGCACACGGCATCCCAGGGCCTTCCTGGTAGAATCCCAAACAACCTTTCTAGTTTCAGAACCACCCACCACCAGTACCACCAGCTCTCTTAACTGCCCTTTGACCCCAGTATTCCAGCCACCGTGCCTTTCTGAGAATTCCATGACTCCATGCCTTTGCTCATGGGGTTTCCTCCACCTGGAATCTTCTGATCTCTACAGAAGAAAATTACTACTCACAGGTCAAGACTTAGGCATGCAGATACCAAATGCTTACGAGAACAAGTCCCCCACACCCAACGCTCAGACTCCTAACAAGGCAATGGCACAGACTCTGGGGGCAGCTACACCTGGATTCAAAGCCTCCCTCCACCACCAACAAACTCAGTGATCGCGGTCAAGGTGCTCAGATGCCTTTGAGCTCCAGCTGTCTTGCCTATAAAATGGGGACCACACCATGTACCTCCTTCCCCATGTGGGGACTCACTGAGACGACGTATGTAAATCCTTAGAAGAGTAGTTTGTGAATGATTAGCGTAAGTGACTTAGAATGCAAATAACTCAAGTCTTGCCCCAACACCGTGATCCCTGAACTTTGGAATCACTTAGGGATCCTGACAGCTGCCTGGCTCTCCCACACAGTGGGACCTAGGCACTGACATTTTTATAAAAGCTCTCTGGTTTGATTCAAATGTACAGTACCTTTGAGGAACCACTGTCCTAACACCTGATGGGGAGGAGACATCATGGGTGGGAGCTATTGTCACAAAGTATGACACAGACACGAACCCTCTGCATCTGCTCCCGTGACCCCTCACACGGCTGCCCCACCCCGGCCACTATCACTAGAAGGCCCTACCCAGCAAACACAGAAGCGAGTTTCCACAGGCTCTGTAGGAAAACTCAAAGTTCCCAATGACCCCAAAAAGCCCCAATGGTGCAATCCAGCAGATGAGATGGGGAACAATAAAAATGGAGCCCACAGGGGCCCACTGGTGACTCACAAGGATGAAGTTAAAGGAGACCAAGCAGAGATTTAAGACCCCCAAGCGAAAGGTAAATGGACACGTGCACTCACCCTTATGGTCTCCCTCAATTACCTAAAAGAACAGCCCAGGCTACAGAACGGGTCTGGAGAAAGCCTTCCATCTCTCCTTCACCTCTTCCCCCAGGGGACTCGACAGGTTTTCTTAAACGTATGAAAGGGTCTGTCCAGGAATGCTAGCTTCAATTCACCATCCGCTAAAGAACATACCTTGAGAAGCTAAACAAATGTGACAATGGCCCTTTACAGCTTTAAGCTGAGCAAAAAACACGCATCTCAGGGAAGCCAGTCTGGGCATCCAGCTCAAGGAATTAGGGCAAGGAGCAGCACTTCCCAGAGCAGCGTCTCCTCAACACCCTCAGGATGTATCACTGGAGCTCTGGAGACCCCTCCCCCGAGGCTGGCATCTTGTGTTTTCTGGGGAATTTCCAGAAGCCCATGCCTGTCACTGGCAGGAGCCACCTTTTCAACAAGGCACCAAATGGACATGTATAATGAATGCAGGGGAGAGTCTCAAGGGCTGAAAACCTAGAACAACAGGGTACTTGTGCCAACAACTCTGAACAAGAAGTGGCAGGGATTTGCCAAGACCTTCAGAAGGTAACTCAGCCTGGGGTGATCACGGGCTGCCCCAGCCAGCTTCATCATCCACCTCGAGAAAGGGTGACAACTCAAAAAACTGTAAGGACTCAGAGAACATGTCTACAGATTTAGTGATGCAGCACAAAAAGTGATGGAGGAGAAACCCATCTAATTGGGAATGAATTTGAGTCACCATAAAACTGATTTCCACACTGGAATTTGACACAATATTGTAAAATGACTATAATTCAATAAAAAAAAAAAGTTTAAAAAAAAACTGATTTCCAGCTGCCCAAGACCATTCCGTGTGCAGAATTTCAAATACAAGCCTGATCCAAGCAGGGGTCAACTAGCCTCAGGAGTGGAAGAGAAAGAAGAGACAGCCAGGTGTCAACAGATGCCCAAGCCTGCAAGCCACCGAAGAGGGAAGGCGGGAAGGCATGTCTCTCTTAAAGCAGTGTTTCCTGAACTGTGAGGCTACCAAGCACGATTTCAGGTGGTACAAGGTGTCACCTGAGCAGTTACAGGATTATATTCATGCGTATTAGAAAAAGATAACTAGCACTTCAAACTCATAATTTCACAGATGTTAAGGCTTACAGCGCGACTAAGTTTAAACAGCGAATCAAATATTTGAATGCATCAAATGAGTAAGAAGTACGCCAAAAATCATGGCTGGATGAGGGGACCTAAGAATCCAGACCAAAGAAACCCATCGGGAATTCTGGCTGCATGGGATCCCGAGGAAAGCGGGGGCTGGAGTGCCCTGTGGGGAGAGACAGGTGCATGCAAGGAGGGCGGAGAGTGAGAGGGGAGAGGTGGCTCCGGGTGCTGGATGGTGACTGGAGCAGATGCTCCCAGGAAGCTCTGGACACACAACAAAAAGGAACTCAAGACAAGTGTGGGGAAAGATGACCAGCTTCAGGAAGCAAAACCATCCCCCAAAGTGAATCATTTGCCAAACGGTTTTGAGGCCAGAATGTGTTAGAAAACTAACTCCAACACAGCTTGGGATGAAATCTGAAAAAGCAGCATTGCAGAAAAACATTCAAAGAAACAATCTCCCAACAAGTGTCCACAGAGCTCAGCAGAGAAACCGAACGGAGGAGACCGAAGGGTTGATTTCACTTTTGCTTTTTTTATAATTGCCTTCCCAGCTCTTGGGCCGGGTGCCCTCTCACTGCTGCACTGTTTGGGCTGCACAGGACTTCCCCAAGCCCCAGCCAAGCTGCCTGCCTGCGGTCTTCTTTGAATTCCATCAGAATTCGGAAACACCCAGTTGAACCGGGACCAGTCAGTGGTACAGAGATGCCACGCGGAAAGGCGGGCAGACAGCAAACCCCGGAACCACAGAGGGGAACTTCCAGGATGTGATCCGGGGGGGTCACCCCCTCTCTGATCCTTCCTGTGGGCTCCATCTCCCCCTCCCCACCTCCCAACACATATCTTCTGCCTGATGTTTCCACGCTTCTGAGGAAGGGGGGTGAAGGAGAGCGGCTCTCCTGGCAGCCTGAATTTCATTCCAAATGCAAATGAAGCCCTTTTACAGAATTAGCTCCATTTTCAGGAAAATGTGGCAGAATCGCCATGTTTACTTCAGCCTCCACGATGCTGCCCGGACGCAGCACAACCTTCAGTCAAGCTATTAACTTGAACGTTGAACTTCACAGCCTGGCTGTCTTCCTCAGCCTTCCTTTTGATGTTACCTCCAAAGCAAAAGATCAAAGGCTTTGAGTGTGGTGAGGGGAAGTCCCAAGCTCTTAGCCTACCAGCCTGTGATATATGTTAAAATCCTGGCCAAGAGAGCGAACAGGAGAGGGAGCCTGCTCCAGAGAGGCCTGGGGCGGGCCGGGGTGCAGGAATGAG
Source organism: Vicugna pacos (assembly GCF_048564905.1). Taxonomy (NCBI): domain Eukaryota; kingdom Metazoa; phylum Chordata; class Mammalia; order Artiodactyla; family Camelidae; genus Vicugna; species Vicugna pacos. Next base: position 86,392,452 of record NC_132997.1, on the reverse strand, counting down.
GCTGGACAAGAAATGAGGTCGCTGGGGACACAGACATCGGGGACAATGACAACCCGTGTGCTTGAAACATCTCCTACCTGGAAACACACAGAACCCCCATGAACAAAACCGCCGTGGCAGGCATCGTACCCCACCCCCGAGGACCCCCCCCAAAAAAAGAGCCAAAAGCTGCTCCGTGAGCCCTTTCAATCATCCGACCAACCTGAGCTGGGTGCCCACTGTGTACCAGATACTTCCCTGCTCTCCATCCAAAGCAAAGCACATGTTAATTAACTAACCACACAAGGCAGGGACAGAGATGCCGGTGCTGCGGGGAAAGGACTGCAGCTTTAAAAGGGTGCAAAATACAGCAGCTGCCCGAGGAGTCCCGGGAGGTTGTGGCAGAGGAAGGAAAAAAGCTGGCTGAACCTCGGGGACAGCAGGCACAGGGGCCTGGCGTGGTGTGGAAGGGCAAGAGGGTAGAGGAATTAAAAAGCTGAAGGATGGGCAGAGGCCAGCCCCACAGGGCTTCCAGCAGCATGGGGACCCGAGAGTCCCAGGCAAAGGTGAGCCCTGGGCTCTTCCACCTACAATTCTGTGACAAACCGATGAGACACAAAAAGCATTCTTATGGCACTCTAAACCAACTACACCTCAATAAAAAAAAAAAAAACTTAAAAAAAAATAAAAACAAGGGGGGGGAAGCTTTCCTGAAGAAATATCCAAAGACTCCAACAGACTGGAATTTAATAAGGAGGAAGGGTGAGAAATTGAAATTAAAACACCAGTGATGAGTCTATGTATGTGAAATTCGAAAAGAGAAAAGCCATGGTTACAGAAATCAGAAGTGCTTAGGTGCACAAGAGGGCCTCTGGGATGTCGGAAAACGTCCTTTGTCCTGATCAGGGTTGTGGTCACACAGGCGTAAAAACGCAAAAACCATTCAGCTGGACACCTGAAGTCCACGCACGTTCAGTTATACTTCACTAAGTCGGGAGGGGGAGAAAAAGTTAAATCTCTGGCACCTAGTCGCCAGCTCTTGCGGTGGGGGAGGGTCTGGGCGGGGACAGCTTCTAGAAAGACCACCTCCAATGCCTGGGCTTTGCTTGTTCTGACCCAAGAGAACGGGCTTGAAATAGAAAAACTGAGGTTTCAACTAAGCAAATAAACAAAGCCTATCTCTACCTGCCACCTTCCCCTTTTAGAAAAAGAAATTTGGCTAAAGGGATAAAATACGGAAAGAAATTCTTGTGGGACCTTTCCTTATGGACAGAATGTACTGTGTCCCAATGTGCTGCATCTCCTGAGTTTCAACAGAAAAGTCTCTGAAAGGGACCAGAGGCCCTTAGGGCCGAATTATTGTTACTCTCTCCAAATCTAACCAGTTCTTTCTCTAGGATACCCACAGAGTCGCTCTCCCCGCTCCCCACCTCTCTGGAACGTTCCACTGGCCCCCTCCCTTTTCCAACCTTCGTAGATCCCCCAGACCAGACTTGGTTTTTATTTCCCAGAACATGTAACAGCTACATTCCACATTTAGACAATGACACTGTGGTCCAGACTCTGGTCAAAAGAAAACAGCTTTGACAGAGGGGAACTACCAGATCCATCAACTGAAATCCTTGCCCAAACCAAGCGTGGTTTTTCCTCTTCCACTCCTTTGGATTCCAGGCAAGAACGCCAGGATGACAATAAGGACAGACACTGAGGGTAACTTCCTCCTGCTTCACCCCCCAATCCCCTCTGCAGATCAGCCACCTCAAGGGGGCAATCCTCCCTCCTCAGTGCAAGAAGGGGCCTGTCAATCTCAGTCTCAAACCCTCGAGCAAGACAGGGCGGCAGGGGTGGCACGGGAGGGAGTGTGATAACCACAGAAGCAGCCTGGAGCCAAGCCCTGGGGCATTTTAGGAATCACTGTGCGAAGCTTCGGGGTCATCATGGGTGAGAGCATTTCCAAAGCCAGAGCAGAGCCCAGAAGATCACACCAACGATGAACCTCAGACTACAGGAAAGGATTTAGAACTCAGTCAACTCAAGACCAATGTAAAGCCCAGTGAGAAGGGCACCTCCTCTGCAGTGACCCTGCCAACTCCCGCCAGACACGGACCTCAGACCCATCCTCCGAGAACCAACCTTTCTCCTGCCCACACGTCACCACGCCCGGCAACATGCTAACTGCTAACTGGACAGCAGAAGGGTCCTCTGCCCACACGTTCATCACGCACCATCCAAATGATCCAACCTCATGTCAGACCATTTCTAAGATTGTCCAGAGCACCAAGAGACTCATTCATTCATTCATTCATTCACCCATTCATTCATCTTTGGCTCAATACCTACCAGGGGTCAGGAAATGTGTCTAGGGTCTGAACATCATTAAAAAAAAAAAAGCCCCCCACACCCGTTCTCCTGAACGACCCCAACTAAACAGGCTTAGGTAGGAAGACATTCTGAGGGATCAAAAAGAGGGTTTAAAAAAGTGAAGCTGTGCAAAGACCCACAGCCCAAAGCACACTTGGATTCAGTGCGGGAAATTTAACGTTAACTGCCTGAAAACATCTGGTGAGTCACACTGGGAGAAGAAAAATGCCATCCCAATTCCAGACAGGGAAGTCTTCCTGTTAAAAAGTAGGATTTTTGAAATGGTTTTTATTTCATTGCAGCCAGCCAGCCAGCATCTCTAATTTGAGACAGAGCTGGACCCTATGAATCTCTTGGTCTGAATAGTGACCAAAGGACCTTAAGGTACCACTGTCCACCAAGCTGCCTGTTCTCCAGCAAGAGCACTCAGCAGCAGCTCCCCTAAAACACTGACGTATCTCGTCTGGGGTCTATGGAGACCCGATCCGTCCTCTGGCCATGAGCCCTCCCTGCTCTTCCCACACACGACTCCTCCACTGTCCTTGACAGTGGCTCCACTGTACTTCCTGCCCCTCCCCAGAGCCTCTCCTCCCTGGCACTCCTCCTAAAGATCAAAAGTCCACCCTCTCCTCAAGGAACCGGGGAAATCTCATTCATCAAGTACAAACGAACTGACTCATCTTGAGCAATCAACTTCCTCTTTCTCCACCTGTTTCTTCAATCCGTGAAGTCCCAATGGTTTAGCAATTCCAGGCTAAGTGCGATTCTTTCTGCCCTGGAGTATCCTAAAATGCCTCTGAATGTGTCCAGTCTCCAGGTTCCCCACATGGAAGGTACAAGTCTGCAGTCCCTGCTGCCAGTGGGTGGGCACAGAACCTCCAGCTCCAGAGCTCCGCCAAGCTGAGAGCCATCTGAGAGCAGTGGTGGTCCACCACCACCTCACGGGGTCTCGGGATCAGAGTCAAATCCCATCACCAACACTTGCTGCCTGTGGGACCTCGGGCCAGCTCCCTAACAGAAGCCACATATTCAGGTTCCTCACCTGTTTAACAAGCATCACATCTGCTGGCATCAGAGGCTTGGAGAAGGGACAACCATCGTGCTCAGCTCAGTAGGCTGGCACTAAGTAGGTTATCTTAGACGAGTTCTCTTCCCCCTCCCCTGCTTGTCCATAAAACATTTGGTAAGTTACTAGAAACAAAGCTAAAAATGGTCCAGGCTGGGAAAGGGGGTCAGGGGCGGGAGGGGGAAGAGGGCACAGCCATTATTTCTGAGCCCAGAATGGCTCCAGGAGGCATCCGAGTCCAATCACGCAGACCATCCCCAGGCTACGCTGGGGCTCTGGGGACGGCTCGCCACAAAGCAGATGCTACTGGCACCACATGGGTGGTTGGCGAACAAAGGTCCTGGCAGCCAAAGGGTCTCCAGGGGCACGTGGGTGAGAGCCTACAAAGGCAGAGCATCAAAAAGCAGCCCCAAATCAAGACCTGATCACACATCAGCCGCAACAAATAATGTTTGCTCACAGGTGGGAGGGACAGAGAGAAGCCCTCGCTGGAGAAGGCCAACTTGCATGTCCAACGTCGAAGAAAAGCTCGTTTTGTACGTTACACAAAGGAGACACTGTTCACAACCGCTTTGCCCATATACATAATCAGGGCTGCCTCTGGTCATTATATAAGTTTCTGATGGCTTAAGATTCCAAAAGTTAAGTTCTTTCCACATTTATTCATATATATATATATGTATGAGTAAAAATATACTCCTATGTATACAAGAATATATATATTCTCATATAGGAAAATATACAGACACATATATGCACAAAGGTCCTAAAACGGAATTTAGAGGGGAGCAAAATTTATAGACATATCAAATTGTTAAAAGCAGTTACATCTGAAGAGGTGGAGAATCCGACTCTTTCACTAGGCCCTCTTCCAAGAAGAAGTCGAAGGATGATCGGATTTTCCTTTTCTTTGGTGTTTTACTATAATATTTGAAGAGTGGGTCTCAAAATAGAAACGAAGGCAATTTAACAGAACCACTAAACAAATCTAATTAAATTCTTTCTCCGGGTGGCTCCAACGGCTCTTCCCAGGCCTGCTTCAATCTTGATGTTCCCATAACTGGCACCAGAACTGGGGCACCGATGAGCACTGCCCACCGTGATCGCCAGGGCAGCACGCGTGGGTTTCCTTTCCCAAACGCAGAACAGGAGACACACACAAACACACACGCTCACTCACACTGGACACTCAACCAGGGATTTTCTCCCTACAGGGCTGGATAATTCTTGGGGTGGGCGGTAGTGGAAGAGGCCTGTCATGTGCATTGCAGTATGTTTAGCAGGGACTTCTGCCCACTGGACACCAGCAGCAACCCCCAAAGAATGGCAATCCCAACTCTGTCTGAAAATCATTCAACTGAACAAGTTGGCCCTCGCAGCCCCAAGGAACGACAGAGAAGCCAGGCCCCCAGCTGGCTTCCTTGGTGGCCAGTTCATCGGGTATACAACAGGCACTTAAGGACCAGCTAACTGAACCCAAATCATGTGGGTCTGAAGTCTGCCACCCTGACGTTGTTCCAGGCCTCATACAGAGCTGAATATACTCCACAGTTCAATAAGGCACAGCTTTCTCTTCCTAAGAACAGGGGCCAAGGGCTGGACGCCATCATCCCACTGAATTCTCACCACCATCTTGGGTAGCAGGGATGATCGGGCCACTTTACAGGTGAAGAGAACTGAGTGAGGCCCAGAGAGAGAGCTGGGAATTACCTCAAGCCTCCTAAGCTCAAAGCAGCTGGGCTCCAACCCCAAAGCACCTCCTGTCTATGCTGCTAAGTGCAAACAATGAGTGTCCAATGGGTTTTTCATTCTTTAGGAAATTACTTCGGGGGAAAACAAACTTATCTTAGTGATGCCTGGCTTAGATTCACACCTCTTCTGTTTAACTTTACACTCAACACTCAAAAGACAATAGAAACTCCCTTCTTGCTAACAATGAGTATCTTCAAGGGTGATCTGGTTCACAGGGAAGGGGACACACATCCCCCTCCAAGTTTTCTTTGTGGCACAAACCAGAAATGTAAGAGGACCCTTTCAGAGCTAACATGCCCAAAGAAAAGATGGAGAGTGGTCCTCCCTCTGCACCAGAAGAAGGGGGGAAAAACCCACTTAATCACTGAAAACTAAGGCATTGGAGAGAACCATCTGCAGCTCACTGACCGGACCAGCCAGTCACCTCTCTGAGAATCAACCTGCCAGCTAACAGCGCACAACCGGAGCTGCTGGCTGGGGTTCTGCTTACCCTGCAGGCATTTTTCTTATTTCAAAGTTTCTATTAACTCCCCACTGATGTGCCCTAAAAGAATTTTTAAGAGCTTGGAAACACATAAATAAAATAGTCTTTGTTGGTCCAGCAGAGCCCAATGAAAGCCTTTCACCTGTACTAGTGATGATAAAAGTTTCAGGCCTCACTTTCATAAGGACCGTCTGAAGACTTGGGAGAGCCTGGAGTTCTCTGACTTGCCGTGGCTCTCCTGTCCTCCGGATGCCTGGGGCCAGGTTGGGAAGACCCGTCCACTGGACCCACAGGTTGCAGGAAACACTCCTGACTCCAGGCCTGCCCTCCGGAGTGCTATGCACTCCTCCAGAGCCTGCCAAAAACAGCTAGTCCGTCATGTTTGTCAAAATACAGTTTGCATGCAGTGAAGGATGAGGAAGGCTGGGGCTGACCGGTGCGGTGCAGGGCTGGGGAGCAGGGGGTGGAGAACCGACAGGGAATTTGGAGGAAGAGAAATATGACCCAAGCACATCAAATACCCCAAAAGAGAAAAATAAAGATGCCTGTCCAACCGAAAGCAGTGTGGTAAATCTTCAGCAGTGGGTTGCATGGGCAGAGCCAATGGACCATGTGGTGTCCTTGTGTCCTCAGAGCCTTCTACCAGAGGTATGATTTCCTGTCCTCCCCTCTGGGCCCAAGAGATGCTTTGCCAGTGGAAAGACAACAATACCACTGCCAAAGGCCATCCTGAGCAAACACCATTGCTTGCACTGTCCAGGAAAGACACCATTCTAACACGATTTAGCAGATTAAATAGCTCTGGTGTCTTGCTCTGAGTGATTTGTAAAATCTGGGCCATTGGTTAACTGCAGGATCTTAGTTAAGCAGGTCATTCTGCTTCTCTGGGCCTAAAGACTGCTCATCTTTGAAGAGACTAGCCAGACAACAGCCAATTCCTTTCCAGTCATGCAACTGCATACTTCTAACTGCCAACAGGCTCAAGCCTCAGGCCAGCTGGGTCTTGATTTTTCTTCTTCCCTCCAGAGCCTGGCCACCCTGTGCCCTGAGTAGTGAATCAGACAAGCACCAGTAACGCAATGCCCCCTTGATCACAGCTCTGCTGCGCAAGATGGTGGCCATTCCCTGACCACCACCAGTGATGCCTGTGACCCCTGCCAGATGAGTCAAAGAAATGTAGATAGAGAGTCATCTTAGCCCTGAGAGGCTGCTCAAACGTCACCTAATGCCACAGTTCCCAGAGTGCGTTATTCGGTCCTACAAAGACCTACCCAGATTCTCTTTAACCTCCTGGACCTTTCAGTGAGCATCAGAATTCACCAAGAGGTGACTGCATACGCAGACTCCCCTAGAAGGACTTGGTCACAGAAGTTTTGGAGGAAGCTTCTAGGGCCAGCACGCTAGAAAACATAAATAAAGATAGCCCACTCCCTACTTCACCTTACAAAAGAGAAACCAGGCCCCCAGGAGGTAAATCAAGGCAGCCAAGACGAGGTCCAAGTCTTGTGAATCCAGTCTACATATCCTGCTAGTTTTAACACAATACAGGCAAAGGTACTTATAGACAAGAGTGGCCAAAACTACAAGTTACTTGGCATCTCCAAGGATGCCCACAGTCCCTGAGATCCACAGCCAACACCCATTAAGGAGCATCAAGGTCTAATAACAGGGACATCCTCAGGCCAGGACTGTTTTCTACTAGAGGCCTTACTTAGGTGACAAATACCTGAAATTTCAGGGCATTCAATTTTTCATCCAGACCATGAGAAGAATGAACCAGCAACCCCATTTACCTGTATTCAAAGCCCTCACAGAGGAACTCATCTCCTGGGAAGATGGTATCTGCCGAAAGCAAAGAGCTTCCCAGGAGGCAGGCATAAGCCAGTAAAAGGCACTATTATGTCCTAACAGGGGCTCCTAACCCGGCCCACAGAGACTCCTGCGCTGCAAGGCACTTCCCTGGCTCTCCCAAGATAGGGATGCAGCTGCCCAGTCGCAGGCAGGCTGTCCACTCAGCCATGCAGAACACGGACAACGACCGAGGACCATTTCAGTAAGTCCGTTATCCAAGCCTGGTTGGACAGGGACCTCCTGCAGCAAAGAACCCCCTCAACCAGAAAGCCCTATGCAAATGAGAGAGACCCAGCATTACTTCCAAGGGCCCCAAATCCACCTCCAAGCCACCCTGATGGAGGGGACATGGAAAGATAACGTCTCACACTGCTGAACGCTCTTCATCTGATGTAGATGCTACGGACTAATAACATACAGGGCCACAAAACAGCACTGCCAAGTTCTTCAAACTTCCTGCCACCATGTATTGTTCCCATTGGTCAACAGACACAGAGCAAACGTTTACACTGACAGGAGGAGATGGAGTAGTTAAGCGCGCAGGCTTCTAAGCCCTTCCTCGCTGTGTGACTCTGAACAAGTCACCTGCCTCTCCTGTGTCAGTGTTTGCTCAGCGGGAAAAGGAGCATGCCTCACGCAGCAATGAAACTGCACAATGTCCATCGACGGCTTAGCTCAGTAACCACTCAGTCAACGAGAGGCGCTTTAAGGTCTGATGCAGGGAGAGTCTGTAATTTCCACCGTTTAAAGATGGGTCCTCTCGGCCCCTGGGCTGGGAGAGACGTTCTCCTATTTGCAGTGCCCTCTGATGCCTCCCCTGCTCGATCCAGCTTTCCCCCTCTTTTCCTTTTGTAAGTGCTACCCTCCAAGAAAACTGAGACCTAAAAACAAAAAATGCAGAAGGGGGGTCTTCTATGGGATAACTTGCTTTAGTCCAACTCAATTTATACGTAACGAAACAGAAGGATGGTGTGTACAACCAGAAAGTGATGAAGCAAGAACAGCCCGTGGGCTCCGATGTCCCGGGCCAGGGCTGCTCCCACAACCAAGGACTCCTCCCCTCCCCTCAGTCCCCGTCCAGTCTCAGCACCTTCTATAGTAAATCGGGAGTATCCTCAAACCATCCCTCCCTCCTCCTCCTTCTTTTAACTGTCAAGGCAGTTGATTAACCATCTCCTCCCCAGCATGCTGCAAGACACGGGGAACCAGGACAAACGTCCATGGGGAGCAGGCCCGGCATGATCAACTTATAATATTAGGTCACTGATAAAACTGCTCAGCCAAAGAAGACACCCCTTACCTCCAAGAGCATCCATGAGGTAAGGGACTGGGTCTCCACAGGGCACCCCAGCTTCAGTGGGAGAGAAACCAACATGGAGCCTTGTCAAGCTTGACCCCGGGTCTGGGAAGGCAACCCTGAGAGGCAGGACAGAGCCGACGAGACCAGGAGACCCACTGGATGGGCTGGTCCTCTCCGCTCCCTGGCCTCTTTCTTCCCTTGCAGGGGAAGGGTGCCAGCCCTTTCCTGGAAGGCAGCGGCTCTACAACTCTCTTCCCAGGGAGGCCCACAGACCTCTCGCTCCTTTTCAGCCTTTGGGGGACGGAAAAGTGACTAACAAGACAGACAGCATCACCATCATCTCCCCAGCCATCTCACAGGGAGGCCCCCAGGCCCGGCGCCTCACTGCTTTCATCCTCTTGCCCTTTGGATGAACAGAACACCTCTGCAATCCTCGCTTCGTGTCATTTGAAGTTTCAAAACAAAACATCCTGACTCAAATCAAGATAAGCACAATTTCTTCATCTGCTTTTTCAAATACCGATGGACCTGTGGTCTGTCTAAACCAACTTACCCTGGTTAGACTGAGGCCTGCTCCGAGTTGAGAAATACTCTACCAGCCGTATGTATCTGAGTCTCAAAAGACGTCTAGTGGCTGAGGCTGTCGCTCCAACAGTGGCAGGTAGGGAGGAAATCACCCAATTAACCATTTAACTGCAAAGCCCACAGCAAACATGCTCCAAGATCTCTTCAGAAGCCTACTGCTTCATTATTTTTTGAGGAAAAGGATACCTGAACAGGAATCTTGCTAAACTCCTTAGAACCTCGTGGAATTCAGCTCAGCTCCTCACTGAGCAGTTTCCCCCACCAGAACCCTGGGCTCTGGCTGCAGCCCAGCGTCTAAGGGCCTATGACCTTCACCTCCCTCTCAGTCCCCTGATCTGGATATTTGAGGTAGAGATTCAATAATTCATGTGCTCACAATACTTCTGGAGCCCCCCGACAAGGAGGAACAAGCAATGATGCCGTCTGTCCCCGTGGAGCAAAGGGAAAAGACAGGTAAAGGAAGATGCCAGGTGTGAGTGGGGCAGGCACGAGAGGAGGGCAAAGACCCCTGAGCAGGAGGTTTCAGAGAGGGGCGCTCTGAAGGAGTGGCACCTAAGCCAACTTCACCAAAACACCAGGCAGTGGTGGGCTTAGGAGAAGATGATCTGGACCACAGCCCAGGTGAAAGGTCTTCCCTCCCAGGTCAGTCCCTCCTTCTAGGCTCTCTGGCCTGTGGTGACACGCCCAGGGCCACCCCCGTGTGGAGTAAAATCCAGCACAGGCCAGGGTCTCCCCATCCCTAGTCAGCCCTGCCTGTGCAGGGAATGACAGCCCTTCAGGAGAGAGGAGGGGTCCCTTCATCGCCAGGGCTGAGGCAGAAAGATCACCACGAAACAAAAAACCAACCTCTAGCCACTGTCAGGGAACCAAGGAATCTCTTCGCAACTATCTCTGTGGGTAATCATGTGCTTCAGCTCGAAAAAAATTACAGCCATACTGTGCAGAGGTTAGGAGATTCTCTCCCCCACCATTCCGCCCCCATCCCAGCCCCAAGTCACCTATCATGTTCTTCCCATTTACTTGCCCAAATCCCAGGTTCCCATTCACACCCAGGGAACCGCCCAGGGTTCCTCATAAGAGAGTTCAGGGATCTTCCTAGGTTCTTTCTGGTCAACAGAACCGCCATCCCTGTCTTGTCTTCTCATCCATGGGGAAAAGGAGAGAAAGAGGCAACACCAATTTGTAAAAATCGGGTCGAAACTCCAGTAGCTAGAGATTTAACTGATCTGAAAATGAGGCTTTTATTTTCTTGATGCTCCCAGGTGATTGTCCTGTGCAGTTAAGGTCAAGAACTCTTGGGTTACAAGAATGTAACTGATGGGTGTCTACCCGGTTATAACAATGTGGAGCGGGGTACTTAACATGACCAGTTTGTTTTATTTTTTTAACAGGCAATCTTTATATTGTCTCTGACAAACAAGTCACATGTTGCCATCTTGCCCAACACAACTGGCACATCTCAGAATCTGAGGTTTTAAAAGTTTGGTAGTTCCTCAAAAAGTGAAACACAAGAGTTTTTATATGACCCAGCAATTCCACTCATAGGCATATACCCAGGAGAAATGAGAACATGTGCCCATACAAAAACCTATGAATGGATAAAGAAAATGTGGTGAGAGAGAGAGAGAGTGTGTGTGTGTCTGTGTGTTCACACAGTGGAATATTATTTGGCCCCAAAAAAGGAAGGAAGAACTGATACATGCTAAAACATGAATGAACCCGGAAAACATTATGTTAAGCCAAAGAAGCCAGACGCAAAAAGCCATATATTTTCCAATTTCATTTATACAACATGTCGAGGATAGGCAAATCTATAGGGATTGCCAGGGGCCAGGGGAGGGGGAAAGGGGGAGTGACTGCTAACGGGTAGAGGTTTCTTCTTGGGTGTGATGAAAATGTTCTGGAATTAGAGAGTGTAGCTGGTTACACAATTCTGTGAATACACCCAAAATTACTAAATTGCACCCTTTAAATAAGAGAATTGTATGGATTGTAAATATCCCAGGAGAGCTATTACTTAAAAAAAAAAGGAAGAAGCTGAGGTTTTACTCAACAACAGCTGGAGAAGCAGGTGTGATTTTTGCTGGTCTCTCTGGGAGAGTAGCACCAGTGCCCCAAGATCGCGTGCTAAGTGCTCACTGGGATGACTGACATACCTGCCAGGCTGGGGTACCCTGGGGAAGCTCACAATCTAGGTACCAGGCCCGATGCAGGGCAGGGAGCAGGAGACGGCCCAAGGCAAAAGCATCTTTACAAGCATGTTATTAACAAAGACACGTTCCCAGGTCCTGCCTTCGAAGATTCTGATCAGTACGCTGCGTAGGGAGAGGGCAGACCAGCAATCTCAACTTTCAACGAGGTAAGAGTTCCCTACCGGGAAAGCCTGGAGCATGACGACATAACACTTCATTCCAGAATCTCAGAGTAGGATCAACTCGGATGACTCTTCCAGAGAGGCCTCCAGGGGCCAGGACAGAGCCTGGAGCCCTCCCCAAGGTACTCCCGCCACCTCCCATCCCATGTCCGAGGACTCCCTCTCCTCCAAGGAGCGCCAAGCCCTTGGCCGAGACAATGCAAGCTTCGCGCCCAGCCTCGTCGAGCTCAGGAGGCCTCGCTGGGCAGGCTGCACTTCTTTTGATTCCAGAAATGTTAGCCCAGCGCCCGGGCGATCGGCAGTAAGCTGGAACTCGAACCCAGGAATCCCGACGCCTACACATTCTCACCTCCAGCTCTGACAAAGGTCTCTTTGTTGGGGTTGGGTGTCTCCCGGAGGGCATGTTTCCCGCCCAGGACTGGGGGGAGGAGGCGAGGGTGGTGTGTGGAATGGAATCTATGCCACCGACGTGCATTTTCTGCTCGCCAGGTTGCCCAATCCCATCACCCGAGGGCACGGGTGGGCAGCGCTTTCCCTGGGCTTGGCACGGGGCGTCCTGCAGGGAGTCAAGTCCCGCCCCAACCCAGGCCCCGCTGCTCTGAATCCAAGGCCTGACCGACAGGCCGCCCAAGTCTGCATCCTGCCCGTGCAACAGGGCTCCAAGGAACAACGGGGCTCTTGTTCAGACACGCTTTTGAGCCAGCGAGGTTACCCTCTAGAAATACTTCTACAGAAATACACAGGCCAGCCCATCCTGAGGTCTACACGCAGCCCAGCTTTCAGCACAATCCTCACCTCCGTGGCAATACATCCCCCTCTGTGGCCCCGGCAACCACCTCGGTCCTCCTTCCTGCCCGAGGTGAGGACTCCTCTGGAACCAGAGGCAGAATCCACAGGTTCACTAGCCTGAGGCCGGGAGGCAGAGAGGCCAGGTGATCACAGAAGGCCCGAGTTCTCCCTCACCGTCTTCACCAGGGAGATGGCTGCCCACACCACCTCTGCTCCAGATGTGATGCAGCCCTGGCTGCGGTGGGGTCGCAGCCTGACCCCTCTTGGCAATGAGAAAGATTGAACTTGTGGCTCTTCCCACCCTGGAGAGGGATTCCCTGCTTTCTGAACCACTGAGGAGCCTGGGGTCCATCCTCACCCCGTATACAGGATGTGCACCCCGCTAACAAGATCTCTGCAGCATCCCCACTTCCCAGAGAGGGAAACTGAGGTCCCGGGGTGCTGAGAACAGCCGGGGGGGCATAGCTCTTGGATCCCCAACTTGGCATGTACTCTCTACCTGGCAAGAAGAATCCAAAACCTGAGATTCCTGAGGAAGGCCACCATGCTCACCTTGATGGGCAGTTACAGGAAGGCGAGAGGCCACTTTGAGCAATAAAAACACAGGATTCAGACCCCTGCCAAAAAAACCTTAAATGGTCTCAAATTTAAAAGTCCACCTAACAGCACTGTTTTCCCCTTGCATCCAGCTTCATCCCTTTTGGTGCTTCGAACTATGCACACAGGGATGAGTAAGGAAACATTATTCCCATTTTCAAGGTGAGATACAGACTTGGAAACCTGAAAGAACAATAAGCACCTGACGAGTTAATTTTTAACATCCGTTCAGATTGTGAGATTGTGTTATCTGCCCCCAAATTTAAGGGACTTGGATGTATGTAGGGCTGAGGGTAAGGTGGGAGGAAATGAATTTGACCCACCTGAACTGCTCTGATATTTCATAGGTGGAATTAAAAGTTACCCTTTGAGCAACAGGAAAAAAATAAATAAATCTACGTCTAATCTGAGTTACCCTGAGGATCTGCAGGACAACCACGAATCAAACACTCCAGTCCCCATTGCTGTGTGTCTGACTCCATGGAGAAATAACTGTTAGCCACACGCAGGAGTCTGGAGAGGCAGGCAATTGTCTTTATATTATTAACAGTAATGGAAACACGCTACCAGGAATAATCATTCCTGCATCATGCCAACCTGAACTTTCATGTCACTCTATGAGCTGCTGGGCATCAAAGCCAACAAATTCACAGAAAAGCTCAGGAAAGGAAGGAGGGGGAAGAGAAGAAAGCGCAGCCTTCTGCCCAACACCACACCCACCCCCCCACCCCATCCATTAGAAAACATATTTCTAAATAAACCATGAGAAAGCCCACATCTACAAAATATTTCACGGTGCTTGGTGAGGTGAAACCCCCAAAACATCATTTCAAAAAAGTGTTTAGACCTCAGTCTCACTGATTCATCTACCCCCACCCCAGTCCAAATTAAACGAAATGCTATCACGCTGCTGTTTTAAAACAGTGTCCGAGAAGGTAGAAAAGGTTACCCACAGCCAGCAAGGACTGCCATCCTCACCATAGCAACGCGCCTATTTGTAATATGGTCTACCTGCTTCAAAGGCTTGTACAAGACACTCAAGGCAAGTCTAGTGCTACATCCAAGCCCGAAGATGAGCCGGAAACTCTCATGAGCATGTCAATGAAACACTTCCAATTACATTACATGCCACAATTATTAGCATTGACTATCATCTTTTTTTTCCTTTCTACTCAAGCAAAAGCAAAAGGGAAAATGAATTAAGCCAGTTTCCAGGACACAGTAGAAACCCAGCATGTGACTTTCCAAAGTGCTTTGGCTTTTTTTTTTTTTTTTTTAATGGTTAAACCCAGGGGCAGAGACAGGAAGAAGGGGTCGCGCAGGAGACCCACACTTGAGGTTGCAGAATCCTCACCAGGGCCAGGCACACAGCGGGGCAAGGTACCCTCGGGGTCCACCAGCAGAGCCTCGGCCACGCACGCCCAGATGGAGAAATTCCAGAGCCCAGGTTCAAATCTACACTGGACCATCGAGGGGAAAAGAGGCTTTCGTTTTAGAGGGAAACAAAGGCAATCACATCCAATTACTTGCAAAAGGATTCGACTTTGCCTTCAAGGTCCACATTAGAGTTTCCGAAGATGAGCCCAACTCTGCTCCCAAGGGCAGCCTCCCGTTTCCATGACAGCAGGCCCAGCATCAGGCAAGGTCCAGGTTCAAACCCCAGTCCGGCCACTTCCTAGTGTATTTTGGAGAAGTCCCCTAACTTTATTCAGTTTTCTCACCTATAAAATGGGGACATATAAAGTTGCTGTAAGCGTCCGGTTTAAAAATACATAGACTGTTCTAGAGAATGGCACAGAGCAAATGTTCAACAAACAACATCTAGTCTTTTTTTCTTTTTGCTACTAATACTAAGGTTCTTTCTGGAGTGGTGACTGCTGGGTAACAAAGCCTCCTCCGTTTCCACACACAACAGAACCACAAGAATACCTCGAGAATGTGAGCGTTCGCCTCCCTTAACACACACTCCGAGGAATAATGCCCGTCCCACTTCACAGCCAGGAAAACTGAGGGTAGACTCACACGTGTACCAGTGATGACAATGCAAACACTCAAACCTGGGGGGCCAGGAGGAAGCTAAGGGTGAGAGGCTTTCTAGGAACCATCAGTGGAAGGCAGCAGAGAGTGACCCACATTGTTTTCATCCAGTCAAATGGAAGAAAGATAAAAAGCACCCCTTGGACCAAGGTGAGTGGCAGAGAAGGCAGATGGACTCATAGTTGCAGACACTCTACTCCGCTGAGTGCTTTCTTTTCCCAATAGACTGCACATTCCTACAGAGCAGGGACTCTGTCATTGTATCCAATTATCCCCAGAGCAAGAGACACACTGCAGACCCTAAATATATAACCTGTTTCTGCTGAATGCATTCGGGGCAGGGTGGGGGGGAGGCTACAGCTTCTTGTTATCTCTCCTAAAGTGTTTTTTTTATGGGGGAATGAAAAGCAAAAGACACAGTGTAATTTCATTGTGTTATCACAACAATGCTTTGAGGGATATTTTTCTTATGCCCATTTTACAGACAAGGAAACTGAGGTTTAGGGAAGCACTTGCTCAAAGTCATACAAAGTCACATGGCAGCAAAGCCAGGACTCAAAGGCGGGTCTGTCTGACTCTAGAGTCAAGCTCTTAACCACTTCGTTATTCTTGATTTCTCTTGATGTTTCACATGTAGAACAGTTCTTAGCTCGGGGGAGATGCCAATAAATATTTTTTAAATGGAAACACAAAAGATGGGCAACTCAGATTACAGCTCCCAGGGCACAAAACCCTAAATCAACCACAGCTGAGAATGCTTCACCTCAGCCTTGCACAGTCACTGCAGATATTTGGGGAGGGGGATGCAGAGAACTCAACACATGTCTTCATCCACCGATCTCTGTAAGACAGCCCAGGAACACCACCAGTGACATGAAACGGGCTGGATCTGCTCAGGTCCAGGGATTCAGTGATGTTGAACCAGAAATTCCAAACCAGGGGTCCAGCAACACCAAAGAAAAGGGAGCAGGAGGTCAGGGCGGCACCCACCTGGGCGGAGTTCTCAAACATGACACCTTCTCAAAATCTTCCTAGGGACGAAGGGAGGGACGTGGAAAATGCCCTAATGCATCCTCTTAACCAGAGCCTGAGCACTTCTCCACCAGAGAGAAACACAGTGCAACAACAGTGACTTCGAAGTGTGCAGGCCGATTACAGCTTTACTTTCAAAAGAGCTTTGATTGATCTTTTTTGATAGACCTGAAATAAATTAAACTAGATTGACTCACTTGAGAATGGACTCTAATCCCTTAGTCAGATCCCAGAGAACTCAAACCAAACCAGCTGTTAATTTAGGCTTTATAAGATAAAGCATGAGAAATCCAAGCTGATGTACCCCAGAGCAAAGCTTACATCATCTCGGTAAGCAATCAACTTACTGCTTCTTTTAGGAACTAATCAGTTCTTGGGTAAGTGGGTGCCAAGCCTGCACTCTCAGAGCGAAACTAGCTCGAAGAAAGGAAGAAAGGCAAGAGAGGAAGAAAGATCCCCAGAAACACTGACTCACTCCACAGCAAGCTCAAAACCAAGACATTTTCACTTTGCTTTCTGCAAGGCATGCATCTCCCGCTCCAGAAACTGCAATAGCTTGACCAGAGCCTCAGCACCAAGCAAGAGGAAGCCACCGACAATATTTCTTCAAAAAAAAAAGGGGGGGACCACAGAATTACCCAGAAAATATTCCCCACTACTTTTTTATTCCCACATCTTTGAAGATCACACTGTCCCCTTTATCTTTGCTCCTGGGTGCCTTTGATTTGAATATAGGAACCCCAAGGCTTTCAAGTGGCGGCTGCCCATGGCACTAATAGAGTTAACAAGCACACGCGCGCGCGCGCGCACACACACACACACACACACACACAACTGCAGGCTTCTTCCCAAGCTAAACTCTACCGGCTAACAGGCGGCCCTCCCAACTTCCAACAGCATTTTTTGGAAAGAGATTTCATGCCTCCATCCCAAAGTGAAGGTGGGCATTCACCTCGATGGGACCCCACCCACAGCCGCAGCCCGGGAGGCTCCAACACAGCGCCTCTGCTTTGGAAAAAAGCAGGGCTGCCAGGCCTCTTGCTCCTCAACAATGATGTTTCATAGAACACTCTGTTTACCGAACATAAGGGGATCAAGAATTGAAATCCAATTTAAGGAATTATGGTGCCTTCAGACTGTTTTTCCTCAACGATGAAAAAAGACAGGCGTGTTGTTTCTGGAATTAAGCCAGAAGAAACTGATCCTTGTAGTAATACAAGGAAAAAGAAAGAAATCAATGTATGTGTTCACGTATGTGTTGGGGGGAGGGAAATAACTAAAACAGGAGTAAAAACCTGAGCAGCAAATGGACCTGTTTCCTGGTATGAAAGGCTCCTGCAGTAGATTTCAAAGTCCTATTTTGATATCTATCTGATCGAGTAGAATATAGTTCATCTCTCCACGCCTCTGAGAAGCAGAAGAAATTTAACCAGAAAAGATAGCATGAAAATCAACATGATGTCTGTCCACTTGCCTTTATTAGTAGTAAAACGGACCATGTACCCCAGCAACAGTTAGAACCTGACAGGACAACAGTTATCATTCCCCTTTAAATGAGAGTAATCACTGGGGGAGGGTATAGCTCAGTGGAAGAGTGCTGGCTTAGCATGCACAAGGTCCTGGGTTCAATCCCCAGGACTTCCATTAAATAAATAAGTATAAAACAAACCTAATCACCCACCTTCTAAAAAAAAAGTAGCCACTCCTGCTCTGTACCCAGCACTGGCCATTGGGTTGGGGCTACATGTATGTTATCCTATTTAATTCTCTGAGATCGGTTTTATCTTCATTTTATAGACAAAAGTGAGACTCAGGGAGGTTCCAAAACTGGTCAAGGCCCCACACGCAATAAATGGGTGTGACTTGAGACCCCAGCTCTTATCCATCATCCTAGAACACTTCCTTTTTACAGCAAAAGTGTTTAAGTCCAGAGAAAACAGCACGTGCACAGCTTTTCACCACTGCATGCATCCCGTGGCGGCATTTCACAGATCAGCAAACTGAGTCTCAGAGAAGAAAGCCCTTCACAGCCAGACCATGATGCGGCGGACTGCGCCACATTCTGAGCTCCCGGGCCCCCATCTCTAATTATGAAGCTTCCTCCTCGCCTTTAATTAATTCTTCCCCACTGCCATACCCAAAGACCAAGTCCTCCCCAGAGAAAAATGCCTCATCTCACCAAGTGCTGCCTGGGGAAACAGTTTTATGATTGGTGTTAATTTGCAGGAGGGGAGAGGGGGGATAGGAAGGAGGCAAAACTATTAGATGAAGTAAATTAAGACATTTCTGAGAGATATGGAATAAATCATCACATAGAGGGACTGACCGATTAAAAAGTACAGCACTGCTCTTGATAAAAGCTATTCCAACAGCCAGGATGCTGAGACAGAACGAACCAGGACGGAAAGAGGCAGGCACCTTCCGCAGCCTAAGGCCACTGACCAGCTACAAAGGTCTGGCCAATGCCAACAAAAATACCATACCTTTCTGATGAACAAAGCCTGCTAAATACAAGTCCTTTATTTTTTTAAAGGGAGGTGGGTGGAATCACACTCATCTATTGTTTTATACCTCCTGAGGCCAAAAAGAGGGGAGTGAGGATAAAAAAATTAAAAGGTCCATTGACTGTTTTCTGATTTCTCATATTTCATTCTGTCTTCTTTCATTTTGGCCTCTGAAAACCTAAGGAAAGGTAGCCATAAAAATAGACAAATCTCCAAGCACCATGTGTGAATTCGGCCTACGGTGAAGGAGGGAGGTCTGAACTGGACCTTCTGGAACCAGGAAGTGTTAGAGAAACAATGGCTGCTGTCAAGTCAACGGGGAGAATCAATGTCATTTCTTAACCTCCGCTGAGAATAAATCATCCCAGACAAGCTCCTCCCACATCACTGTTATCCAAGTTGAAGTGTGAACAGGCCTGAGTCCGGTGTCCACTAACTGATTCTTGCCCAGGAAAAAGTCACAGGAAAGTGCCAGCGAGGGGACCTGTGTTGTGGGCACAGATTCAGCTGCAGAGACGCCACCCCTCCTCCCATGCGTGCTACAACCCAGGGCCCCAGAGCGATTGGCTTTCAATCACAGGTTCTGAAAGTCTCTGGTCCCCGGTAACCCACCAGGGTCGCTTTTCCTTGAGGCCAAAGTGGAGGAGCAGGGGGCTGTTACACGCTTATTACAAATTCAGACAAACAATAGCCTGACCACAGCAGCCCCAGGAAACTCCCTCGTAAAGAAAGAAGTAAGTGTTATTAGGTTCGCAAGCCAGGAGCCAGCCCTCTGCCTTTCAAGAACTGAAAAGGGATGCCTTTTAAAATCTATCCTTTTTAATGAAGTTCGGAGCCACAGAAGTTTGACCAAAGGAGAGAGCAGACCCTACAACTAGAAGGCCACCAATTCCTGTCTTGCTGTCACTAATTTCATGCCCATCAGAAGCTGAATAATTCTGAGTCCAGTACCCCGATGGCTTTTTTTGTCTGCCCTCCCAGGGGAGATAAATTATGTCACAGCCCAGACCCTTCTACCCTAACGGTCTCCAAAAGGTACTCTGGCCTCCTGATTCGACCTACTCTCCTACAGGAGAAATAACTCAAAACCGGATTTTTCTGGCAGGGGGAAAAGAAAAAACACAAAAAGGTATGCAACACAATACATCACCAGCTTGTCAACTTGGCAAGGGGATAACAACACTGTTTTCAGGGTGACCAGCTGTCCCAGTCTGCCTGGGGCCCATGGGTTTCCTGGGACACCCGATGGGTAACAGTAACAACACCATTAAACCTTTCTTGTGCACGGGGCACTGGGCTAACCCCTCTCACAGAGTCTCACCAAAAGCCACCCAGCAACAAGCCCACTTACTAAACCCATTTTCCACAGATGAGAAAACGGAGGCACAGAGCCATTAAGCCATGAGCTCGACTTTTTCAGCTCGATGTAGAAAACAACCCCCCCCCCCCAAAAAAAGTGATGGAAGTGAAATTCTGGGAGAAAGGAAAGTTCATACTTTCTGGGAAATTTTGACCTGGAAACTCATTAATGAGGAAAATATATATATATTTCCTGCCAGAGGAGATGAGAGGAAAGCCAAGGGGACTGGGAGAAATACAGAGAACAGGAAGATCAATCACAAGTTGGTCTAGATGTTTCCAAAATAGTCCAGAGAGGCGTTACATAACTAACACAGAAAGACAGAGAAGAAACCCCAGGTGGGGATGTGACTGCAGCAAATCCAGGCTGGGAACAGTGCTCTGCAGCCACTTGCCCGGGAACCTGGGCCCCAGGCTCCAACCTCAAAGTTCCTTGGGAAAGCATCCCGGGGCTCCCCTTCCTCAGACTCCCATGGTGGTACCAGGTCCCTCCAGTTCCCCAGCAGCCAAATTCACGAGCTGTGATGGCAACTGGAAACCACAAACCATGAACGGAACCAGAAGTCGGCCGAAAGATAAAAATCCTCTCTCACGGCCAAAGCAACGATAGCAGAGCCACGGAGGCCGAAATCAAAACCGTATCTGCTTTGCATGAGGCGTGTGGTTTTGTGTGTGTGCTTTCTACGTGTCAGCTCATCCGCTCCTGTCACATGCAAGTCACTGTCGGGCTCCTTTCACTGCTATGCAAAACCAGGGGCCTGGAGAGGAGCATTTGGGCCAAAAATTTCACTAAGTGTGGAGAAGGAAACACCAAACAGCTCTCAACTTATTACTATTAAATAAACAGTTGAGGAGGAGAGGGTACAGCTCCGTGGTAAAGTGCAATGCTTAGCATGCATGGTCCTGTGTTCAATCCCCAGTATCTCCATTAGATAAATAAACAAAAATCTAAAAATAAATAAACCTAATTACCTCACCCCACAAAAAAGTGAAAAAAAAAAAAAAAAAAGAAAGCAAACAGTTGGGGAGGCAGGGACACCCAACCCAACTACAAAAACAACGATATTGGTGCTTTTCCTAAACTCTCCTAAAATGACAAAATCATGGCAGGAGTAGCAGGCTGGTAGGGGAATGATAAGCACATTCGGAGTTATTTCTGATGAAGATAAACTGGCAAACTTAAGCCAACAGAAAAGTTAACCCAAACAAAATACAGCTTCTTTTTGGTTGCCCTTTTTTGGCGGGGAGGAGGGGGACCCTCTTCCAAGGAAAGAGGGTCTACCGCGTGATCGAAGCCTTTTCCTCCAGACTTCAGGCCCTGGGTGTCGATTCTTCAGTCTTCAGACACAAGGGGCTTCACACATCAGGTCTTCAGTGGGGAGAATTCATCAACTGCTTTCACTCACCGTTGTGAAACATGTGACAAGTGACAAGTTTTTTTAAGAAAACACAAAACAAATTCAGGTGCACAAAGCATGCTGGTGGTTTGGTAAACATGTTCTTTTTAGTTTAAGGGCATTCTTGAACCTTCCTGTGAGTTCTCTTTCACGAAAAATGTCTGCCTACATTGGGTCATTAAGGTTTTTTTTTCAGTTAACAGGAAAACTCTTGGCTTCTTTGGTAATGATTAAGAAAATGTTGCTGGATTCCAGAATAAAAACTAAGTGACTGAAGACCAGGAGGAGGGAAGAAGGGAGGTTTACTTTCAAGGATAAGAATCAAATTCAGAACTCAGACTCCCAGAACATCTCCCGAGTTGTCTTATAGATTCCACATATCAATTAAGCCCTTATCTAGAACTTAATACCATGAGGAAGCTAATTTTTTAAATTCTACAGAAAATAATTTATCTTAAGCTAAAGAGTTGCTATTATATCACTATTTCATTTCTGTATCATATTTTAAGTATTCCTAGGTCTTTGACTGTATATTTACATCTGAGGAGCCACTCAAAAGGACAAAAATTCCTCTTTGCACAGGACTGTAAGATTTCAGCTCTAACAACCAGAAAATGACAAATTAATCAAGAAAGCAAGGCGGTAGAGTGCAAGCTTAGCATTCAGGAGGTCCTGGATTCAATCCTCAGTACTTTCATGAATGAATGAATATTATCCCCTCCCCCTCAAAAAAAAACCCCAGAAAAAAGAAAGCACCCCTCCAAGGCCCCTGGAAAGACCCACCCCTACCATGAACCAGCCATTCTATCCACAAAGTAGATGCTTTTCTTTAAGAGTCTGTTTTCCAATCTCCACCTCCCCACCTCCATTCACTGCCTGCTCAATTCACATTGTCTACACCCCACCCTCAGGAGTGTAAATCTGACAACAGCTTTCGAGCCAAAATCAGAGCCCCTAAAACTCAAGGACTGCAAAGGGTGCTCCCTCTTTCGGTGCAAAGATCTTCACATTCGGAAGCACATCTCAGTGTTTCTTCTAAATTAATTTAGTTGCATTACTTGTTCCGAAATGATTAGCAGGTCTACCAACAAGCAGGTCAACCTGAGGGCTTTATGTGCTGGCAGGTTTTGGTGGAGATGGTAGGTTAAATATTTCAAAGTATTTTGCCTAGATTCTACTGTTGAACTAGTTTAGAATACTCAGACTGCCAGAATTCAGTTGAACTGTAACTATAAAATCTCCATTTTTCATTATCATCCCCTGATGGGTGCTTCAACAGAGTTGAAAGTTGGAGAAAGCCAGAAAGTAAAATCCTAACAAATACGGCTCTGGGAGCAAAGAGTTGTGTGGAATGGACACTAAATGTACACTGTGACTCCATACAATGAACTGCACCCCAATTACAGAAAAAAAGACTCTGAAGGCTTTAACTTTCATTTACACCAGCGCTCCCAATAGTTAGATTTATGGGCCGGGGGGGGGGGGGGGGGAAGAGGGCACAGCCATGAATTTCTTGGCGGCCCACTGCCAAGCTCCTTGTACATGCCAGTCTTTGCAACGCTCCTCTCAACAAGCCAAGTGTCCAAGTCCTGTCCACTCCACAATAGAAAAGAAACCCCCAAACCAAAAGAGAAACACCAACCAATCACAACTCAATGGGAGACTCCAGCCACTCCTCCCAACACAAAAGGAAGCCAGAGTCTAAAATATCCTGGGCCGAGACAACACTGGGGGGGGGGGGGGGGGGCAGCGGTTGCCAGGCAGGCAGAAAACAAAATAATAAACTCATCAATTCAGGGATAAAATCATAAAATTCCCAGGAATGCGAACAATTCAGTGAATCTAGGCTACGAGGTCCTTATAGACCCTAATTAAGTCTGAGTTGTAGAAACACCAGGATTCAGCACTGAAAGTCACTTCTCTGAAGGTGCATGCTTTCACCCCCCTCATCACCATATATTGAGCACCTACTACACGCAAAGCTAGGCCACCGCTCAGTAGCTATTTTTTAAAAAATCGAAAATTTTA
The DNA here is from genome assembly GCF_048564905.1 of Vicugna pacos. Classification (NCBI taxonomy): domain Eukaryota; kingdom Metazoa; phylum Chordata; class Mammalia; order Artiodactyla; family Camelidae; genus Vicugna; species Vicugna pacos. The sequence continues at coordinate 86,368,957 of NC_132997.1, read as the reverse complement.
AATAGATTAAGACCTTCCAAACTCTTCCAAATGTGCCTAACATATGAACTTCAGAATAATAACCGCTTTCCAGTAGAGAATCAAATGCTCCAAATTATCAATTTAAATTTAGCCATCCCTTTTCTCTCTCTCTGTCTTAAATCATCATTAAGCAAACAGAAAGAGCATTTTCTAGGCCTCCTACTACAAGGCTTGGAAAATCCCATAAGGATATTAGGGGTCTGGAAGTACAGAAGAGGAACCCCAAATTTCCTTTATTATTTTGGACTGTCAATAGCATTTAGGCAAAACACCTCCTCTCATTTCTGCTTCATATGTTTTCCTTACTGGTTCATTTACACGGCGCTGCTCTCCCAACAGCAGTCAGTACATCGTTTTGTCATTTCTGCCTTTCCCCGCCATTAGGGCAGGCTGCAGAGACGACACCCCAGCTGCCTCCCGGAGTGGCCAGCAGCATCAGCGCATCCCTTCCCTCCAAGTGGTCCCCCCGTTGACTAATGTTCACCAACACTCATACATCATTCCCAAATTGGTCCAAATGAATTAAACACAGCTCTGCTTAACATTACGAGATTTAAATGGATTTTCTCTCTACAGGTCTGCCCCATAATTGGGTTTATCCATCTTGTTGAAGTACAGTTTACACTTGCTAACATCACGCCAATTCAAGCTACATTTTCTGCTCCAGTGGCAGGAGCAAGGCAGATTTGTCATCGGATCATAACAGGTAATTCAAACAACAATTAGTTTGATGACGGCCCGTATGTCAATGTCTGCTCCCAGCAGCCCGGCTCACAGTCCGTGCGCTCTCTTCCTCAAGATGAATTGTCTTCACAATTCTTCAATTTCAATCATCGACAATGTTTACTGAATCAACTTAAAAACTATTGACACAAGACTATCTTCCCTACGGAGCAACCTCACTACAGGCCTGGTGAAAAGAATCCTCCAGGCCCCCCAGGATGGGCTTACACACGTCCATTTTCATGCCTTGGATAACTTCTGATTTTCAGCCAACCTTCTTGATTCTGGTGCCTCACCTCACCCTCAAACTTCAGGGAGGCACAAGGTTTAGGAATAAGAAGGAATGAGTTTGTTTGTATAGGCTCATCCATCCACAAGTATGAAAACATTTGTTTTCATTTTTGTTTTTTTGGAAGTCCCCTGCAGGAATGAATGACAAATTCTCGAGATCTGAGAAAATGTTAAGACCCAATGCGTAACACTACTTGTCGTTAAAAAAAAAAAAAGCTGATATTGCTTTTAAAAACCAACTAACCTCCAAGCATCTTGAAAGCTAGAAGACAATCACATAAATATAAACCAGTCCAACCACGGTTATGCACTGAGCAACGCCACAGTCACTGAGACAGGGTGCAAATTCATGCACTGAAGGGGAACTGAAATCAAAATATGAGATACCCGGGAAAGAACATTAAGTTGACATAGGGACTGAAGGTCCATCTCAGATTATTTGGTTGAGTACCAAAAAATATATTCATTGGCCTCTCATGTTATGAAAGAGACTGTTAAGAGAAATATGCAAACTTAGGTACTCTGTTCCCTCTCTGCCCACAGTCTGTATTATTTAAACACATTCACACCCTTTGTTGAGCACCTACTATGTCCCAGGCATTCCTACACGGCACTCTAAGGATACCAAGATGAGGCACAACCTCAAAAGAGCTTATATTCTCATCAAATGGTACAAAGACTAGGCAGGATTTTTAAATGACCTAAGAGAAATTCACACAGCAACCGACAGGAGTCACAAATCTTTGTTACCCAGCAAAGATAGTCCACGTTATCAAATTTATCACGTGTGATATTCTTGACAGGAAATAAAACACACAATGCACATCGGAAAAAGGCATACTCTAAATCTACAAACAAGTACTTCACAGAGGTCTCCGTGGTTAAACACGGCAGCTTGGATTCATCGAGCAGCGTGCCACTGCCCTGCCCAGCCATTTGAGACCTTATCTCCCTTAATCTCCCAACAACTTTCTGGAAACTGGTAGCACCATCATCCCCATTTTACAGATTAGGTAGCAGAGGCTCAGCAGACCTGGACCTGAACCCAGGTTATCTGGCTCCAGAAACACGAGCTGAACCTCCCACCTCATCTTGTACCTGTCCCTTTAAAATGGAAAGGCCATTGCCCAATGGAAGGGTGCACACTTTGTTAAACTAAGTCTGTAGTTCTCATCTATGGACAGTTTGGACCCCAAGGGGACACAGGGCAAGGTCTGAGGACATTTTTGGTTGTCATATTTTTGCTGGGGGCCAGTGGCACAGAGAGGGTAGAGTCCAGGGCTCTTGCTAAACAAACATCCTGCCATGCACAGGACAGTCCCCAGTGCAACAAAGAACCATCCGGCCCAAAATGCCAACCGTACTAAGGTTGAGAAACCTGGGCTCAGTAATCTTATCTCACTCAGCCTGCAAAAACATGCAAATTTCCACTCCAGGCCTCAATCAGTGTAGAAGCTGGTATAACCAAGTGTTTTTCCAGCTGGTCCCATAAAAAAACTGGGGTATTGTGAAGATGCTTCAAAGCGTCCACAAATGTTTGATTCTAATGTTTCTTTTTAGAACAAGCTCTAGATCAAGAAATATATAGCACCTGTCCTTACTTTTAAGCTTTACATATTTTTTGAATCTCAGTGTATTATTCATTAAAATATTAAACTGCCAACCACCCTGCGGGTTTTGGTGGAAACTTCAGGAAGAATGGTCTATTGTAACTTCTGTTTAACTGAAGTGGATGTTGAGATGTCAATATAAATCGTTTAATGGAGAAAAAAAAAGCTGTAGCCACTTAACTGTTTGACCAGGATTTGATACCACACAACCAAACCAAACTCCAGAAACAAATTATGTGCTAAGCTTGATAAGCCTGCAAGTGTCAGGAGAACCCACTTAGAAATTTCTGTGCTTAGCTGGATGACCCCATGATTCTCAGGTACTCTAAAAAGTTAATAGCGAAGTGCAACTTATAAAATGGAGTCACTAAGAAAATACAAGGGCTGGCTGCCACAGACCAGACCCCTACGCCTGCTGGCTGTGGCCCAGAAGGGGGCACATATGGCTGATAGAACAGTTGTTTCCATTCTTTCCAGTTGTTCCAGTCAAAGACGACCAGACGTCCTCTCCGCAGCCTCCCCAGCCCTCTTACAGACCATGCAGGCTGGGCCCCAAGTGCCTTAAGACAGTGGAGAATGAACAGATACAAATACCTCAACTCAAACAAATACAATGATAAAATTAAAACAGAAGTTTAGAAATGGTAAGTAAAAACGGTAACACTCGATTGTCTTATTTTATCTGGCCAATGTAATGCAACTGCTATTGGCTTAGACAAGACAATAATGTCTCCTTAAAAGACAGACATCAGGCCACAATGGACTCCCGGGTTCTGGTCTGGGCTCTGTTTCTGCCGAGCTGTGGGACCTCAGACAAACCGATTCGCCTCTCTGCTCCCCAGTTTCCTGGCCTGTCTAAATGGAGTCTACCTTGGTTCCACTCCAAGAGTGGTCTGGGGCCCAAGAGCATCAGCATCCCTTGGGAGTGTGTTAGAAATGCAGGCTCTCAGGCCCCCCCTGGAATCACTGATTCCGCATCTGCATTGTCACGTGACATGGAGGTGTGAGCAGCACTTAGCCGGCCCCCTCCGCTTCAGGGTCCCGGAGCGCCCTGCATATATGACAGCAAGAGTCCCACCTTCCCTCACCGGTACTAACTCAGGAGGCAGTGAGCATCCTTGATTACCTGATAATGAAATGTTCTCAAAACAGAGGCTACTATCATTGAACAGACATGCTTTAAAGAATTCTGAATGTAACCAGCCTTTTGTCCCCCAGGGAAAAAGAGTCAAGCCAGAATAAGCCAGCAAACAAACAGACGACTACAAATAGTTGTTCTCATGAAACAATAGGCATCAGAATCATCCAAAGAGTGGAATGGGATACAGATTCCAGGATCTCCTAGACTGGAGCACTGTCTTTAACGCTCCCCCTGGGGACTGTAATGTGCAGCTGGAATTGGGAAGCACAGCCCTGGTCCAGTGGTTCTCAAAGTGCTGTCGCCAGAGAATGGGCATCAGCATTACCTGTAACAACTTGTTAAAGCTGCAAATGTCGAGACCTACCCAGACCTACAGAACCTGAAACTCTGGTGGGGCCACGATCTGCATCCCAGCAAAGCCTCCGGGCACCTACCTTCCAGGGGATGCTTGCTCAAATTTCTGAGACGTAGACCTAGTTCTAAAGAAGGAAGATCTCCAAGGGGTTAAAACCCAGGAGTCCGTATTTCTGAGCAGTGCCCAGGAGGTTCCTTGCAATACAGCCCAGAGAGCTGGCTGGTCACCTGCTTCAGGAAACCCCCAGGCCCTACTGAGCATTATTCTGAGCAGACAGTAGTTAGCATGAGATATGCGGTACAGTCTCTCTCCAGTCTGACTGCCCTAGTTTGAATCCAAATTCCCTGAATGTGGGCAAAATATCTCAGGTATTTAAGTGTCCATTTCCTTGTTGACAAAATGGGGATAATCACGGTAAGAGTAACTACACCATTTGGGTTTCCTTCTGTGTCGTTATGAAGAGTCAATAAATGATTCACATACAGCACTTAACATCGGACCCAGTGCATCGGGAGAAGTCAATAAGCAGAAGCTGCCACCATTATCAACTGTTGTCACTGCTTCTGACCCCAAGACTAAACACACTACTGCCCAAGCTAGCCTTTCATAAACAAAGAAATGCCTCTTCCTGAGCCTTACAGAAGCCTCTGGCTCTCTTCACATAACCAGGGAAAAGAAAAGGCCTCAAAAGCTCACTGGAACCTGAGTGCAGTCTAGTTTCTCACCCAAAATGAGAAGAAAAGTTATCCCCATCGAGTACGTGGCCAGCCCTCAATTTTCAATCAGCAAGTGAAAAACAACTGAGCAGCCAATAAGTGATCAATTAACTGATCCCAGAAGCCTCTGAGGCAACAACCCCAAAACTTCAGTAGGCGAAAATGAGAACCCTGATTAAAAATGCAAACTCGCGGGCTGCACCGGAAGCCTGCTCTATCAGACCACGGGGAGTGGGGCACTTACAAGTCAGCATCTAACTCATCACCAGAAAGGAAGCTCCCAGACGTGTTTTTGCTCACTGACGAATTCCGCAGGGGCCGAGCACACGGCAGAAGCACACCAAACATTTCTGAATGAATGAACAAATATTCTGAGGTATGGACTTCAATGAGACAATCAGGCTAAAACTCACCACTTGTAGCAAGTGAATGAACCTTTGGAATGAGTTAACTGGCATCTGGAGGCTTTGCCAAAGTACTTCAGTGAAAATGACATCTGTGTCTGTCTGTCTCTGTCTCTTTCTCTCTCGCACGCACACACACGCACGCACACACACCCCCTCTGTGGAAAGTGGACATGAAATCTCACAACCAGGTCTGGAAATGAGAGTAAAGAAAAAGTGAGGAAGTGAACGTACCAAGTACTGACGTTGTTTCTGCGAGATCTCCCTCTTCGCCCAGATTTGCTCCTCAACTGAGGGGGCAAATCCTCAAGAAAACCGCAAGGCCAGGGAACTTGCGGAGCAAAGGAGGGCCTCGTTCACAAGAGCCAACCATCAGAAACGTCAACTGGGGAATAAAAAAGCCAGGAGCCCTCCAACATCCTGGCCAAACCCCCTGGTCTAATTCTCTGGCCACTCTGATCACAAACACCAAGGATCTACTGGGGCAAAGTGATGGTCTCCAAGCCACAACAACTCAGGAATCTCAACCACGTAAAGACTCAGACAAGACTCAATGTCAAGTTCACAGTCAAGAATAAAGGAACAACATGGGGCAAGATGCTCTCCAGCTTCTATCCTTCTCTCGCTGGCTCCACAAAGCACAAAACCCTGAGGAGAGGCCTCGGGCCGTACTGAATCATGGGGGACGAGTTCTAAGACCAAGCAGGAGGGGTATGAGCTGGCAGAACTCAGACGGGAACGTGCAAGCCCAAGGACATGAGGGAAAGCAACACCCACTGCAGAATCTCCACTGCTCAGCTGTGTAAACAAATAAAATGGTCCATTTCTTCTGGATCTTCTCCTAGTTGTCTTTGTGCACGCACACACACACACAGACACACACACACACAAACCACTTCACATCTGAAAAGAAAAACAACCAAGAAAGGTCTACACAGTTTGTTTTTGCTGCGTGTGGAGTTTTTTTCCCCCCCAAATCACATCTGACTTGGTGTTAAAACATCAACCTTTGGCCAAAATACTCTTAAAACAAAGGCTTAATTGGTTCTGAAGTAGCCCTTCTGAAAACCAAGGGAAACATCTTCCATGGGTCTTGACCTTGATTACAGAACTGCTCTTAGGGTTGGAATAATGATGAAGGAGGAGTGGTGGAAAAACTAGCTTCAGGGAAGCAACGGGGAGAGTGCCTAAATGTTTATCCACAGTCACCTGCAGGGCGTCCCCAGGGGGCATCTGCAACATGGGGCCACCTCTGTGCTCAGCCTGCAAAATCCTTTCCCGGAGTTAATGGAGAGATGGTGGGAGGAGTTCCCAGGAGCAGGGGCCAGAAAACAAAGCACCGCATGAAGGGAGCCTGGGTGGACTCCTACGCGTCACTCACATACCTAACAACCACTCTGCTGGTGCCTTTCAATGACAACACCTGAAATCCAGTGTTCAGGTCTCTTTCAAAAGGGCAACAGAAGCTAAACACAGGTATTACTCACCTAGTCCACTCTGGGTACAAACAACAGAATCTGAAACATATATTCCTCCGAAAGATGCAGGTTAGGTTACCAGGGCCTTATATTCATAATAGCAGGAAACTAGAAGCAATCCAAATATCCAAAAATATAGGGCACGTGTGCTGTGAAATAGCGCACGGCCGTGAAAAAAGAGCAAACAATGTCACAGGCAATTACAGGGATGTAACTCACAAACACAATGCTGAGGGCGGCCAGACATGAGACAGTAGATTCTACACGATCTCACTTCTAAGAAGCTAAAAAACAGATAAAACTAATCTATGGTGACAGACGAAACTAATCCATGGTGAGAATTTTTGTTGGCAGTGGGAGAGAAGCCTCAAATAAGCAAGACTTCTGGGGAATTGGTAATATTTTTTTTCAGGGCCCAGCAAACTACAGCCTATGTGCCAAATCTAGCCACCGTCTGTTTTTATAAAGTTTTATTGGGACCCAGTTGCACCTGTACCTACTCCTTTATATTTTTGGCTGCTCTCACACACAATGGCAGAATTGAGTAGTTACCACAGAGACTGTGTGGCCCACAAAGCCTAAAATATTTACCACCTGGCCCTTTACAGAAAAAGCATTCCAACCCCATTCTATATATACGGATTTGAGTGATGGTTTCATGGATGTTCACAAAAGTAAAAGTTCATCCACCTCTCCACTAATGGTCTGTGCACTGAGCTATATTTATATTATCGCAATAAAACTCTTTACAAGTCAATAGAGTTCAAAAACTATGTCTTTTCTTTAAAAAGGCTTTTTAATTTTCATTCCAGTTTTATTTGTGTTAACCATTTAGGGAGAACATGGTCTTTGTGTTACTCTTGTCTTTCCAAAACTGAGCCGGGTCAGGAGACTGTCAAAAGTGAGGAAGAGCCCTACGCATCAATCGATATTGTGTCCAAACCTTTTCCAAGAGCGTAACATGTCTGCAGAGTCCCTCGGAGGCCATTCATATAAACGATGAACTTGGCCAAGTCCTGAGATTACAGGAGGGGCGGGAGGGGACAGGGGTATGAATCTCATGTGATGCACGGTGTCATACTACTTGAGGTTATTTTAGGATGTAGCTTAGGAGAGCAACCAGCTCAGCTCAGACTGAAATACAGTATTTATTAAGGTTAGACAGTTGTAAATTTCCAGGGAAGAAAATTCTGCCCCGACAATCGCGTTGCATTTAAGGCTTAAACTGGAGAGTCGGGCAGAGGGGAAACGTCTGCTGTACCCTACACTCAAGTAGGGCCACCCTCCCCTCTATGCCCCACATTGCTACGGAGTTGCCGTGTGCCTTGGGAACAATTTTACTGCGTCTGAGGTTTCCTCTTTTTTTCCCTTGGCTTCTTTTGTTTTGTTTTGTTTTGCCATTTATCCTTTGATGAGCCAACTAAAATTACAGCTAGATACCATGTAGCTTGGCCTCATCCCGGTCTAGCGGTGACTGGAGGAGAGTGGGCCCTGAAAGCATGGCGGCGCTGGGTCTCTACTAAAATGTCTCCCTGTTTGCCCACGTGGGCACCAAGCCTTAGCAAACAGAAGCAGGGGAGAACAGTACCACCTGCTCACGGAGGAACGGCAATGGTTTCAGTCCCCCACACAATGAGCTCTGTAATTTACTCCGTCTTCCTCCTGAGAAAAGAGCTTCACGTGGCCCGCACCGGGCCAGGTGGCTTGGAGAAAGATGAACGGCCCCGCCTAACAAGGGACATTTCAGCGAGGGGTGTAAAGACACAACAGCTGGTCTGGTCTCAGCCGGTCTGGTCTCCCAGTGACATGGCCCCAGCCAGCCTTTCCACATCAAGATAGGGATCACGATACTATTCAACCTCAGCAATTCCCACACCCTAGGCAACAGGGCTTCCCAGCCCTCCACAAGATGTAGTAGGCCTCAGGACATCCATCCATTCATCAAGAGTTAGGGTTTGGGCTTGTTCGCCAACCAAGTCCTGAGTCGACACCATTTTCTGGGAGCAAAATTCACCGTGCCGTTCCTCAAAAGGAGGAAGGGTCCACCAGGAAGTGGGCCAGAGGGAACAGTGGCCAACAAGAATTCCAGCCTCGGAAGTCTCTGGGGGGTGAAGGAGTAATCCCAAGAGTTGCATTTTCCCCTAAAATACACACACAGATCGGCAACACAACTGCAGAAGGAACCAAAATATTTTTTAAATACGTTACTGTCACCTTGACATAAGCCCAAAATATTAGGGCTCCAACAAATAATGATGTCTGCTGAGTCACACTTTTCACTGGTGGAATAATTCACAACTGAGCTGGGGGGCAAAGGGCTATTGGAAAGTCTTCTCCAGGCAGATGCAGATCTGAAACAGCAGAGCTACAAAGATGCGATGTGGCTGTACTTCCACGAGACCACACACACAGACACAAGTTACCTGCAAGTGGTACCTGCCAGAAAGGGAGCAATGGAATAGCGTGAATGATACAACCAAGCGACACCAACTTCCAAGGAGAGACGACCCCAGAGCCAGACTGGAACAAAAACCTCCCTTCGAAGGGTTAACCCAGAAGCAGAAGACTCAAGAAGTTTCGGCACCATTAGTTACACCATGAGGTGCATCCATCCTGGCAAGGCCAGGCAGACAGATGAAAATCGTATTAGTCTGCCCTCCCTCCACTACTGCATTCTGCTGGCATCAGTTCAGCTCTGAGTCTATATTAGTCCGTGATTTGTTTAGCTAGCCTTTGGATTTAAGAGAATGGAAGCACTACGTGAGCAGGAAACAGGACACTCATCAGAAGCTGGGATCCGAAGCCTTTCCCTTCCAGTACGTCTAGTGTCATATATCAACAGGTCCAAGAGAAATCAACATTTCAGAACAATCAGGTCAAAAGCGGTATTCTTAGCACCACTTAAGATGATTCTGAACCACCGGAAACAACTCTCTGACTGTCACACAGCCTCCTCTCCCATCTCCCCCCTGCCCCCACCTTAATTCTTCCCGTTCACATTCTGTCCCCTCATCTGAGTCCCAGTTTAGGACCCCTCCCTAGGCAAAAAACAAACAAACAAACAAACAAAAACAGTAGCCAAACTGGGGTCTGTGAGACCATTATGCCAGATCTAGATATTATTAGCAAAAAACACAGGCTTCTCCTTTCTTCCATATCTTTAGATCATTTTAGGAGCATTTCTTCTGCTCTTGTTTCTTCTTGGCTTCCCACCTCCCCTGATGAATCAACCACCACCACCACCATCACCACCATCATCACCACCATCATCATCATCACCATCATCATCATCATCATCTAGGTTGGGGGAAGGGGCAGAGAATAAGAGACACAAGAGACCTACATATTGACAAATCAGGCTTCATGATCTCTTGCATGTCCTACCTGAATTGCAATCTGGTGTTCAATCGTTTTGTACGCAGAGTAATGTGTGCTCCCGGACTGAAAATGGAGCTGTAGAAAGAAACCAAATCAAAGCGTTCTGCTTATGTCACAAACTACAAGAAAACATCTTAAGCAGTTTATGAATAGCAGACAAACCTTCCTAGATTGAACTGCAGCCTTGGCATTCAATCAAGACCTGTGTATTTTTATCTGTTGCTATAAATAAGCTGCTCATAATAATCTAAGTTAAAAAAAAAAAAGCACCTATTCAGTAAGCAAAGGCGGGAGGGGGGGACAGGAGTGAGGATCAATGACATGAAAAGGAGAGACGGACGCCCATTAAGACATAAAGGAAGCTAGTGTGCAGAGCAGGAGGCTGCAGAGAAATTAACTGTGTGCTGCAAAAATCAGAATTGCGACACATAGGCAAGAAGGAAAAGACTGGGAGAGAAAGGATGTTGAGAAGCCACAAGACTGCAAAGGTACAAGCCCCCCCAGAGTTCTAGTAACTGGGCTCTCACTCTCAAACACAATTCTATTTTGGGGAAAACAAATGTGTCAGGCAGAATTCAGGGGCCACCCGATGCCTTATACATTCTTTCGCAATGACTAAGCTATCAGTCCCAGGACAGCTCGGGACAGCTCTGCAGCCCGCACGCACTCTAGGAATCCACACTTCCCCAAAGGGGGAGCCAACCAGTGCCAAAGAGCCACCGAGGTTTCTAAAGACCCCCGATTTGGGGGCCGCTGGGTGCAGGTACCTCCCTGGGTCACCCAGACCTTCCACGTAGTCCCTCCTGGGCCTTTCCCTCTAAAGTCCGATAGACCCCCTCAACAAAGAAGTAGGTAACCCCAAAGGGAAAGGAATACCAAGATGCCTCTACTAATTCTTCTCTTCCCAAATAATATTCGTTAATCTTAGGCTCCTACCAATTGGGAAAACAAACACTATCTGCTGATTTATTTTATAAACAGTGCAACAATCACTAAAGGACCTCAACAATATCTGAAAATGCATTTTAACTTGCCATAAATGAACAAATGATGAAGAATCAGACAGCCCTATAAAATCACTGCCCATCCCCCTCGAGGGCAGCAACAAGCAAATCAGCTGCATTTCCAAACACAGGTCTGTATCGTTACCGCCAACTATCGCTATTACTAGCACCAGCCAATGACTACGACCAGAGCCCTCCTGTACAGCAAAGAGTAACCCAGCCCGCAAGTGAGTTTGAGACCTCATTATTTTGTACCTTGCTCCCTGTTAAAAAAAAAAAAAAAAAAAACTAGTTTATACGGGTTTTTTTTTTAAGGAGAAAAAAAGAAGTTCACATAAGAACTTCTGAACCAACTCAAAGTAGATACCACATAGTTATGAAATTTTTAAAATAGCCTAAATCCATACTGCTCAAGGGGTAAGGCTGTCTTGTCCCTAGTTGGGGATATAGTAAGTTCTGAGGTCATTAGATCTTTTCCAAATGAACAAAAAAAAACACAAAACACTGCCCATATATATATATATATATATATATATATATATATATGAGTCTGCTTGCTCCCAAACGTAATAGTAATCAAAGTTAAAAGGGGGCACAATACAGGTGGGTCAAAAAATTACATATTCCTTAACCTGTCAAAGCACAGGAATGGATCACACTCTCTAAAGGCTGAGCCATTGAAGGTAAGCCCCCCACACACACACAGCCCCCCACACACACACGGCCCCCCACACACTCAGATGCAGTTCATCCAAAGTGAGTCACTGAAAAAGACAATGAATTTGCCCCCTCGGCCCCCCTGTCCTTTTTGTGAAAGCTGCCAGTCAGTAAGCGGAGATCGCACTAATTACTGTGACAATTCTGCATCGTGTTCAAACAACTTTTGTGAGAGGGACAGGTTCCTCTGCGAGTTTGGAATTCTTGGCCAAGAGCAGCTCTTGTCAGAGAGGGGGGCTCTCCTGCTCAGGAGAGGAGGCAACACTAAAAGCTTATCCCCCTTTTCAGCCGGTTTTATTCTGCACTTTTCCAACTGCCTGACTCAGAGCTTAATGGAAACTTGTCCAAGCTTTTCTTCCCACAAACCCTGCGGAGCCCTAAGGCAATCTGCACTCAGGGTAACCACAGAAATCTCCTATCATCAATTAAAACTGAATGGACACCTGATAGCTAAGTATGTATGTTGTGGAAACAAAATTTCATATAATCACAGCCTTCTGAATAAATTAATGAAACTGTGGCTAATCCAAATTCAATTTTCACTTGTCCAATTCCATTCATAATCCTTGCATTCATCACCACCCAAACAACACAACTCCAGAGAGAATGCTACAATTAAGACAGTAAATATACGGCTGCAAGGTTAAGAATCCAATAGAACAAAGTTAACTTCATGTTCACATACACACCGATCTAACATCCCCAAGCACTGTTAACTTCCCCCCACAGGTGTCCCAGCACACAGAATAACCTCGACCAGCTCAAAAATACACACAGCACAAGCTCCAGTGAAATCTCTACTCCCAGCCAGTACCCAGCGTGTTGGAGAGATTTCCAGCTCAACTTTCCCCAGCTACAGCGATGAGGACTTACAATTTTCTTGTTTCTCCTCTGGGTTTCCACCCCCTCTTTTCCCAAATACTCTTCTAAATCACACCCTTTGAACTGCTTTTTCCTTCCCTGTAAAACACAAAGATGCCTTGTTCATTATAGTCTAGCTTTTTAAAACAAAGATAAAATACAAGGACCCAGTAAAAACTTGGCATTCTAAACTGGAACAATAATTTATTTATATCTCTGTAAAAAGCTAGAAGGAAGAACAGAGAGGGTTGGCCCTTTGGGGCTTTTTTGGAAGACGAGGGAAGGTTGAGAGATCTTAGCTGGCGATCTAAGGCTGATCTGAGTTTCAGAACCAGGCTCCCCCATGCCTGGGCTCTTGGGACCCTCCTGCTCTTGGTCACCTGCATCATTCCAAGTCACTTCCTCATCCAGCAATGGTGGCTGTTATACCCTGGGCACGTAACAGGGCCTCAACGTGTTGCCTCCCCCGCTGGGGCATCCGGAATTGGCACCAAATGAGAACACCAAGGTACTTTTCATGTCCTTCCTTCCCATGAAACTCTCAACAAAACAAACCTTCTCTTCCTGCGTGCTTGGTTACAGTGGCCAAGCCCACCCACCCCTTCTAATACCCACTCCCTCCTCCACGACCCAGCCGTCTCTGCCCAGAGGAAGCGCCGTGGAGATATGGCTGTGCTTAACACAGGTTTGTATAAATACTCCAGCAATTCAAAAACCAGCGTTTTACAATTAACCACCTCCTTTATTATTATCCCATCCAGCTTTCTCTCGTTTCATTCCTAATCACTACTACTGGCCCTAAATTTGATGCTTCAGATACAAATCATCATAGATATTCAGGGAGGAAAGGGAAACAGCTTTTTCAAGCACAGAACTCTCATTCTCAAAGGCAACTTAAAAAAAAAAAAGGCCTACATTGGGTTTTCCAGCACTAAGTCAACTTCCAGTATGATGAAGATTAATTCTTTCTGCCTACTCACTCCACTAAATTGGGAAGAAGGGCAACAGTTGCCTTATCTCCAGTTTTATGAATCACCTCGCTTCCTCTTTGATTTAAAAAATTTTTAAAAAGAAAGAAATCCAGATTCATTTCCTAAAAGGTTTTGGCTTTGGGGGGTTTTGGGTCCACCTTCCTCTCTACTGTGTAGTTACCACCATGGGGCTCTTGAAGTTTAATTTCCATGTCATTAGCTTTCAAGACAGAATAGGGGCTTAAGAATACTTTTAGGTCACCAGCCTTTTTCAGGACAACCCCAGCCCTATGCTGGGAGCCTTTAACAATGGGAAATAAACTTCTGATCAGGTCTTTGGGTGCCTGCCTGCCCTTTTAAAAGGTGCCAAGGGGGCTTCTAACTTCCACAGGGAAGGCAAAACCAGCCCTGACTGGTAGGTAAGGGGGCTTAAACATTCCTGCAAAGATCCAGACACGGAACATCTGTACCATCCTAAAACAACAACTTAACAAAGGCAACCCCTTTTCACTTCCTGGCATTCTCCTTCAGAAATTCTGCTGCAACAAAACACATGCCTTCAGACACAGGAACAATCTCTCCTACTGTCTCGATGTTCCATCAAATGTCTATTTATCCTCATTAATTTTTTCTTTTCTTTTCCTCAACCTGAAACCATCAGCTATGAGTCAGAGAAAGATCATTAACTTTTACAGCTTCCATACACATCCACCTACTCACATTTGGGGAAAGAAGTATTGACTTGCAACACTGCCTGAGACCAAAATCCTCAAAGAAGGAAAAAAAAAAGGTGGGGGGGCAGGGGAATCGCTTCAAGAAAGTTATATCTATAGTCTTTGGGGGGATGTTACGCTCATTGTTTTTCCACTTTGTGCTGCAGTCTCTTGCAAAAAAAAATAAGTTGAAGTTGAACTTGGTTATGATGGACACTTCTGGATTGGTTTTTTGAGGGAAAATTAGATGATTTTCTTTAAACATCAAAACATAATTACAGTTCTTAAACTGTTTGGGAGAGTGGGGGATAAAGTGAATCAAGTTTCCTGCTCTTGTACAAAACACATTTCCCAGCATACAAAAACACGTGGGCTAAAGTGCTGAGACATGTTCCTAACACAGCATTTTTCATTAAAAGTTGCTACACTAACACTCTTAAACTGATGCCCCATCATTACTCCACTTAGCAGTCACAGCGCTGCAACTCATAACGAATTAATTTGCATTAATGTGGGTTTCATGCGTCCTTCCCTGGGTATGCCATTGTGCTTCAGGCTTAATAAAACTGACACAATAACATAGCGCCTTTTATTTCACTTTCCCAAACAGACCAACCCACCCAAAGACCCACACAAATCCTCTCGATTTTTCAAGCATTTTGCTAATATATTTAGTACATCATAATTGGCCCAGCACGCAAGACCCTAGTTATCTCCTCAGTAAATATTTATAGCATCACTCTTTCCCATTCATTCTGCATTTTCTTAGAGAATCTCACTGTAGCCTACATCTGCAATTCATTGACTTTACAATTTACCACATGTTGGGATGGGAGAGGTCTTAGCTCCATTTGAATCACTACACAAATATGCAAGTGATTTATCGGTTTCAAACTGAAGACTGCAAGAGAGGGACTCCACTTTTCCTGAACATTACTTCTTCTGGCAGACCATGAACAATTACAGTTCGTACTAATTAAGCTCTGTAAATGTGCTGTGCCTTACTAATGCCTGCCAGGCCTCAAATTTATTTTCATGATGCCAAACTTTAGCGAGCAATTTTAACTCCTTCAGAGCTGATCCCACTAATAGCCATTCCTTCCCCTGTAGACCGAGCTGTTTAGGGCCACTTTGTGACAAAAAAAAAAAAAAAAAAAAAAGGTAAACTATAACAGACTGAATTACCAGCCCGAAATCTGATGTGCCTAAGGAAGAAAAAACCTATCCTGGGAAAACCGAAGAACACCAGGGCTGATAACCCGTTCAAAGATCCCACAGCCCCATCTTTGTAATGAGCTGTTAAGGGATTCATATCTGTCCCTGAGGGCTAGTAAGTTTCTGCATTCCATTGATTAGAAAATAAAACCTTTCAGCCTCGGTCTTTAAGTTTGGGTTGGATGTAGGGAAGGATCTGGCCAGAAATGACAGAGCCATCAGCCCCCCTCAACAGTTACCCACACATCTCAGAATCCCACTTCCCCTTTACCATGTGGTCAGTTTTATAACGCACGCTAAAACAGCCCACTTTTTAAAAAATAAACTAAAGTCGGCAGGATTATTGGGGTCTCGACCACAGATGCCCCACCCCCAGACCCTCACACAATAACTTACATGCAATACATCTGCTGCTGGATATAAAACTCTGGGTGAAAAGTGGATTGGGACCAGTCTTTACTGAGCAAAGCAATATCGTTGTTAACAGCATACACCCCACCATGGTATTTCCATCTCTCATAAGAAACTTCTAGTCCCTAATTTCAATCCAGCCACTTCCTCAAGCGCAAATCTTTGTCCCATCTCCTTACACTTTTCTAACCAATCTTAGCCAAGCATTTATTCTGCCTCCCCTGCTTTTTCTGCGCTCCCTCCCCAAGATACCAGTGCACTTTTCCCAAACGAGTGGCCTTCCCATCCCAAAGGTAAACCTGGATTGTTTTTGTCATCTATTAATTCTTGTAATCAACTCTCCTCACACTGTGTCACTTTTTTTTTTAAACCCTCACGTTAACCGGCGCACTCTGCCATGTGTGTATTTTCCCTTCCAGCTCAGTGGAACATCGTATAAATTAAAGAGCAGTCTCCTGTATCAGGTTTCTTTAAGTATTCTGAGAAATATGCACAATATAGGCAACAGGATCTCGAGGGGAAAAAAAGAAAAGAGAAAAGAAAGACAAGAAAGAAAGGAAAAAGAGAGGAACCAGAAGAAAGGGGGGAAAAGATGCGAACACCTAGAGCAACTTTGCTTTTGAAAAAAGGCATTTGTGCAGAGCCCCCCACTGAATTTCCATCCCTGAAAGTGCTCTTTATAAATGTGTATAACAATAGCCTGGAGGAAAAGTACAAGTCAGCTGCCAAAGGAGGAGGGGGTGTCTGTCTCAGTAAGCTCAAGACTGTAGAGGTGGGGGTCAGAGGAGGGGAGGGGGCAGCATTTGCGATAGGCTGTCCTCAACGCCCCCATCTCACTGCTTATAATTAGTTGGAGAAATCTGAGCTACTGCCAGTGTCTGCGGACCTTGAATATTATAAGGCCAACGTGGCGTCAAATATCTTAACATTCGTAAGTGTTATGGGCTGTAAATAAAGCCTGTGGATTTATGACCCGGTGGCGCTTGCCAGCAAAGGACTGGGGCACATTTCTTTCAGCAGACCTGTCGAGGTGCAAGTTTGCCTTTGGTTGTAAAATTAACCATTTCCTTCACAAATGTGCTCAATTATAAGTCAGAGTTGAAGATTTACTTCCACGGTTGCCAATATCCACTCCCAGAAGAAACTCAGACGCCCACATCACACACCCCTTCAAAAATGAAAGCCTCAAGAATTTGATTCACCCCCCTCCTTTTCAAAACTCCTGAAATGTGTCACCTCGAAACAGTTATAAATGCGGTCAAAGATATTATCTAATTCCACTTACCAAGACTAAAAAGCTTACACCTACTTCCTTGGAAAGTGCCTATTTATTTGGCAATGCCACGGTTTAAAAAAACAAAAAAGGAGTAAATCACTCCTTGCCTGAAGTCTCGTCCCTTCCCCCAGTCTAATGTCACCTACTTCCTGTGTTGGAGAGAGCCTTTGCCAAATCCAGGGTGCCTCACACTTAACTGCCAATAAACCAACTTCCACAGAACTTCCAGACAGCTGGGGAAAAGGTCCTCGGAGTTTTAGTCATGGTCCAGAAACACGCGTCCGCACAAAAATTTGCAGCTGTCCTTTCTCTACAGTGCATTTTTAATGTGATTCAGGGGCCCCTGTCGTGAAACATCTGACAAAATGTAAAATCCACTTAGACACCTTGTAGTTTACCCACTGTGCATGGGTAAGAGAAGTTGCAACAAACATTTCTCCACCAAGAACCCTAGGCACTCTTTGCATGCACACAGGCACCTCGGGGGATGTGAGGAGGCATTCAAGACCTGGAAAGACTTCTACTGTAATCTTTAAAAGCACAGCCTCTGGTGCAACTATTAAAATGCTGGGTTTCTAAAGCAAATATTTTTTTAATGGCGTGCAGAACTGCAGTTATCCTGCGCTGCGAACAGAACAGCATTCTTGATCTGCCAGCCCCCGGAAACCTTCCTGTAACTTTTTCACAGCTTGCTAAGAAACAGAAAGCTGACCAGCTTCCAGCAGGGACTCTAAATGAAATCCATATCAGCAAAATTAAAAATCAAGGTAGAAAACTCCTAGCAAGGACAAGGATTGTTTTCCTCCAAATCTTTTCTCAATCAGATAGGGGGCATCCGTGAAAGCTACTTCCTTTCAGCAGTCAAAAGTTTCCAAAAACACTTCTTCCAGATAAACACTTAAGGCTCCCAACTGCCTAATAGTTTTGTTTCTGGGGTTTCAGAAAGCTTTCATTTCAACAAATATGCTGCAAAGCGCTGGCATATTAAATGTATAATCATTAAAATATGACTTATGGGGTGAATGGTGAGCCCATAATCCAAACTGCAGACATTAAACCCCAACCTATAAAGATTAGCATGGAATTAATACTGTTGCATTCAGACTGAAATCTAAACATGTTCACCATAAATATTTCTGAAGGAGATGAAAAACAATTAGCATAAATACCAAAGAAGGGCAAGAACACCTGTTCTTTTTCAGGGCGATAAGCATTTTATTGTTCTCTATTTAAAATGTAATGACCTGTGTAATTACAGTAATATTACATTGTTATGTAGGGGCTTGGAATGTCACACTTTGCAAAGTGTTGTCAAAACAATCAGGGGTGAAGGTGGGGGGTGGGAGGACAGCAGGGAAGGACCACCATTAACCCTTCACACTCCGAGGTCTAAATCTTTTGTATTAGAAAGGATTATGTTGTTTGAGCGAGGAGAAAACATCCATTTTTCACCGGGCAGAAAAAGAAGTTGCTGCCCAGCTAAATAAAACCCCAATGAATAGGGCCCTCTTGGTCTCCTTTAAATGCTGGATTCCAAGTTCAAAAATGAATTCAAGATGCTGCTTATTTATTTGTTCAGCCTAGTAGCAAATAGCGTCAGCTGAAAAGCAAATAACTTTGGATCAAAGATGCAAAAGCTCTAATAATCAAGTCCTTAAAAAGAATTTCAAGCCTAACTGGAATTTCGGCCACCATATTCCATATTCTCATTTGGCAGGAAGGAAAAAGAAATGCAAAACTACTTTTCCAATCAACTTTAAAATGGTAACAGTATTCTTATCTTTAGTATACAATTGTTACCACGATTCTAATATTTGCCGGTCTATCACCTCCCATCTACTTAACCAGACCTCTCTCCTTAATGCTTTTTTGTATTCGAATCTGTCTTTTTAAAAGCCGGTTCTATTACTGTATCAAAGACTACATCAATGTTATGCAGAAATCTTTGTCGTTTTAAAATAAAATTATTACTATCAAGCTTTATGGCGTCTTCAGCAATTAAAGCATTATTCTTGAGATAATGTATTATTCATCATAAGCTCATTTAATGATACTCCTTAATTCTTTACGTTCTTCAATAGAAAAGCAGGAATCGGGAATCCAAAGAGTTTGCTTTTTAAAGGATGCGACTGCTTACAGGTACACTCATAAGTAACAGTAAATGTAGCAAGAAAACACCACCACCAAGGAGGGCAGGGAGAAGAACACAGCATATAGCTAATGTGTCTTTATACCTTGCGCTCAGAAACATTCTATGAAGCACTAAGAATTTCAGATGAGCATGAAAAGACTGCTATCTTGCCTATAGGTTCCTTCCGCAGCTGTATCAAATCTGGAATTGCAAGCCGGCCCTCTGATCGAAGACGTCAGGAGTGACACACAACAGCCTCTCATCCTCATTTCCACTGCTCTGCTTACCGACTTAAATAAATAACTTTAATTTTAGAGCACAAAAACTAACACAGGTAACCGATAGGAAGAAGGAAGGGTGGGTGCACAAAGATGCCTGTTGGTGTTTGAGACGCAAATATTCAAACTGCCTCCTGAGTTCAGAAACGTCTTCTCAGACTCAATCTGATGTCACAGCACCAGGCCACCCGCTATGTCCACAATTAAAATAACTAGACGCTGTGTATTCCTACAATGCCCACAAAGGGGGACGGGTTGTTGGGAGCCTTCCTTTTCACACCGGGAAATCATTTATTTGCCTTTAACAATTTCCCTGTTTCCTAATTACAGCACAACACAACTGTTGGAGTTTCAGGACAGAGTAGGTAGGGCAAGACTGCCACCGGTCACAGCCAGGGAATTTGCAAAGAGTCAAGAGGGCCAGCAAGCCTGCCATCAAAGCTCAATATTCAGATGGCCTTTCAGATGGCTAAGTGGATTTTAAAATAATACCAGAGAGGTTTCCATTATAGGGGGAGGGGAGGGGAGTAAGAAATTCTCAGAGTTACTTTGGAATGTCGTTTGGTCGGGTTGGTTATTACACAAACTCTCCCATTCTGAGCCGAGTACTCCCGGCTCAAGATGCCCACAAGCTCCCAAGAAAAATACAACGTAACTGGACTACGTTTCCCCTACAGCTGCAACCCCACAGCCCGGCTCCTGCAGCCTGGAAGAGCTGGCCCAGCGAGAGGAGGTCGGGCTGAAACGCTCTCCCAGCTTCCCAAGCATGCAGAAGCCTGGGCGCAGGGGAGGGAGGTGGGGTGGGTAGGAATAATTATTTCTCTTTCCTAGCCATAAAATATGACCGGTCTAGCATGCCCTTGCCATTTTTGCCAGGGCCCAAAAAACAAGTCAAACCTGATAGTTAATATTTTAATGCTTAAAAACACTTGTGGATCTGATCGACTCCCGTCCGGCGAGCCCTCGGCCATTAGCACCGAGTCCACGGCTGCTGAACAGTGGGTACACTATTTCAAACTGCTATCTCGAGTTACAGACAAAAAAAAAAAAAAGTAGCGTGTGTAAATAAGAGGAAGGGGGAATCAAACCAGAGAAGGTGTAAAAATGACAATCCCGAGAAGCCTGGCACAAACGTTTAGAGATTCGTAATCCAGGCTTTAGAGAGGAGGGTGGGATGGGGGAGGGGGTTCAGGGCAAGGGCAAGGGGCAGAGGCCGGTCGGGGAAGGGGGTGATCCTTATTAACAGATATCAGGGGTGGGCGCAGGACTCCCGCTGAGGGAAGGGACCCCCCCAGAGCCTGCACCTTGTGCCGCCCTGGGGCCCCCAAAGTTGGGTGGCCCGCGATCTGCAGCCCACAGCCCACTCCCTAGAAGGAGAGGCGCCTTCGGCCTCCCTCACCCCTGGACACCCTTGGGCCTCGCACGCCCTGGTCTCAGGCACCCCAGGGCCCATCGAGGGCCTTCTCGGAAGCTGGCGAGCGCAGACCCCGCTATACACCCCCAGGCACCAAAATTTCCTAGAAATACATCGAGTCCGGTTGGAGGAGGCCATCCCGGCTGCACACAAACCAAGAACCGCGGCCACGGGGGCCTCTCCACCCCGCGCGGGCCGGGAGAGCCCGCAGCCAGCGCGCCGGGCAGCCGAGCCCGCCACCGCGCCCAGGGCGCTCGCGGCCCTGTGGGGTTGCCCCAGAAAAGGAAGCCCAGAGCCCCCAAGTTTGCAGTGGGACCAGTCTGGGAAGCGTGACCTTCCAGGGGAAAAGGCGAGGAGGGCTGAGAGCCAGTCATCGCCACTAGAAAGCTAAACAAATAACCAGCCGAAAGAGAAAGCTGAGGCGCTTCTCCAAGGCCCCGGGCTCCGCGCGCCCGCTAGTTCCCAAGTCCAACGCCCGGAGGACAATCCACTCCCTACCCCGCGCCTCGGGCGCAGCCCAGTCACTCAGTCCCCGGCAGCAGCAGCCAAGGGGTTAACCGGGGAAAGCCCAAGACGCCACAAGAGGGAAGGAAGGGAGAGAGAGGGAGAAAAGAAAGAGCCACACAGTCATCTTCCCAGGGTGAAGAAACAAACACCACCACCAAAGGGGGCGGGGGGAATCAGAGCGCAAAAAAAAGTTCTTCTGACTTTCTCCCCCGCCAACAAAGCCCTGCTTGGAAAGAAAGGTCTCCCCAACATCACGAGGCAACAAACTGAAAGCAAGAACATGGCGAAGTGCAAACAAATCCAGTCCACAAAAGGCAGAAAAGTTTGGAGAGTTTCGGGCTGCCTGGGCCACGAGCGGGGGAGGGGAGGCGGGGAGGGGAGGAGGCGGGGAGGGGGAGGGAAGCGAGGAGGAGGGAGGGGGCAGGGCAGGGGCCGCATGCGGGGCCGGGCGGGCGGGCAGCGGGCAGCGGGCGGGGGCCGGGCGCGGAGGCACTTACGGTTCGGGCGGTGGGCGAGAGCGATCCGTTGGGGAGGTAGGGGCTCGTCAGGTCGGGGATCATGATGAAGGGGTAGCCGGGATACGGTGGCCCCTTAAAGAGCCCTCCATCTTGCCTCTTGGCCGCTAACATGGCGGGGCGGCGAAGGGACGGCGGCGGCCGCGCGGAGCGGGAGAGAGCGAAGAGAAACTTTTTAGAAAGTGTCCCAAGTGGCCAGGCGCCCCGGCCGGGCCGGCGCATGGCTGGGCCGAACGGGGCGCGGGGCCGGGGCGCGCGGGGCGGCGGGCCCGGGGGCAGCTCCCGGCGGCTGCCGGGCGCGCGGGGCGTACTCACCTTCTTCCAAACTTTCCCGGGATTTATCTCGGAAACTTTCGGAGCGAGGCGGAGGCCGTCTTTCCGCCTTCCCGGAGGGGTGGAGGTGGGGAGGGAGAGGGGCAAACGCCACGCAGAGGGGGGAGAAGGGGGAAAAAAGAGCCAGCGGGGTGAGGGGGTTTGAGGGGGGAGAGAAAAACAGGGTTACAAGTTTTTGCAATGGTGGCACCACACGGACACGCCGCCCGCCCGGCCCCGCGGCGCCCCACCGCCGCCCCCCAACCCCGATTTCTCCCCTTTAAGCAACATTTGCCAAGCCCAGGAAATAGATTAAAAACCCCACCGGCCCGAGGGGCTTTTCCTACCTCGGAATCGGAGGAGCTGTTTTGATTCGTTTCTGATTCATTGACTAGAGACGATTTGACATCAGCTAAATCCCTCTCTGCCGAGGAGTTTTCGGAGCTCTTCTCCTCCTGCTCGCCCTCGTCTTTGAAGGAAATCAGTTCGTCGTTGGCGCCTAGGTCATCTCCTCCACCGCCGTTCAGCTGCGGCATTTTTTTCACCCACCAGCAGCAATTTTGGAAGAAAAATGAAGGAGGAAGAAAAACCAAAAAAAAAAAACCCAAAAAGTTTTGCCCCCCCAAAAAAAATGCAAGAAAAAGACGAGTCCAAGGTGAACTTTTTTCTGCTTTGGGGTCTTTTTCTCCTGGGGAGGGGAAAGAGGGAGGAGGGGAGGGGAAGGGGGGGAGATCTTCTGCACGCGTGAGTTTGGGTTTCTTTTTTCTCTCGTTCCCAAGGATCCGATCAATGTGCAAAAAAATAATAAATAAAAAAGGGGGGTAAAAAAACACACCAACAACAACAAGAAGTCAGATATAAAGAGCAAAGGGGGGGGAAGCCGAAGATACAGGAGGAGCTCGTGCCGCTCGGATTTGAGTGAGTTGAAGTTAGACTGAGAGCTTTTCAGTTCAAAGGCGGCGCTGATTGACAGATAGAAAAGGGGGATCGAAATCCGGAGGAACGGAGTAGTCTGGGAGCGGAGATTATTGACAGGGCGAGAGGAACACACTCGCTTAATGAGATGCCGGGGGCGGGGCCAGTTCGGTGACGTCTGCATAAATAAACAGCCGGGGTGGGCGGGGCGGGGGAGGCTAACAATGATCCTTTCGGGCGCCGGGAGAGGGAGGAGGGAGAGGAGGAGGAGGAGGAGAGGGGCGGGGGAGGTGGGGGGAGAGAGACAGAGGGAGGAGTGCGCAGGGGGAGAGGCCTGCGCTGAGTGTGTGCGAGCCCGGGAGTCTGGGCGAGGGAACGGGGACTCGCTCCGGGAGGGGGGAGGCTTCAGAAAGACAATGCGGAGTAGGAGAGGAGGGAAAGGGGGTGGCGACCGAGTCAGGAATCCGAGCTGAGGAAGGCGGAAGGAAAGCCCACTTGGGGGGCGGGGATGGGGAGAGGCCCAGAAAAAGTACACTTCAGAAATATTAGAAATAAGCCTTAAGGAAGGGGAAAAGAAGGAGAGGAGAGTATTGCGAAGAAGAGGTGGGGGGGTGCTTAGTGGTTAGGCCAGCAGTGAAATCAGCCACCCTTGGGCGGGATGTAACAGAAGTGGTCAAAAAGAGAGATCAACCCTCCACTTTCGGAGAGCTTGGGGAAGTGGAGGGCTGGGCAAAGTTCCTGGTCATCTGCAGTGAAAGAAACTATTAACCCACGAGGTCTTCCCTCCCCTTTTTGTTTATTAATAGTGAATCATTTCACTAAATCTTAAGCCTCACTAGAATAAATATGCCAAGATGACTTTTTATCCAAAAAACAATCAAATACTGTAGTGTTTGTCAGAGGCATTAAAAATATCCTTAAGGAAAAATACATGATTCTTTTCAATGTAGAGCGTTGTCTTTTTTTTTTTTTTTTTTCTTAAACTGACGTTGGAGGTGGTAGGAAATGAACTAGAATTCAAAGTCCTTTCTGACTTTGGAGGTGAAAAGTTTGGGCGTTAACACAGCCAGGGAAAATAAAACTGAAAGTTTACCAACCCCTGGGATCAGTGGTGCTGGAGTCTTTCTGGAAGGGGGGTGTGAAATGAAATCCCTGAAGGACTGACCAAATAATCAAGATGTAGATGGCTCTGGCAGGAAATTGCTAACCCCATTGATGCTGGAAGACCTCAGGGAGGAGATGGAAAACTTGAGGTTTGAGGCAGGTATTTGTTGATTTTTAGGCTCTCTCCTGGGGAGCAGATTGATTTGCTACAAAATGGGGAAGAAAATTATGTTAAAGGGGAAAAGGCCTGGGTCCCAAAACATGGTGTACCTGGAAAATGGAGCAAGAACACTCATTTTCTTCCAAATATCCAATGAGAAGTGGACTGGAATCTACAACATGAAAGGGGATAAAAAGAACCAGAAAAAAAGAAATCAGTAAAAATTAGCAAATTGCCTGTTAGGAACAGTGTTGGTCTAGAGTCCATGATGTACTAAATTATTTCACCCATCCCTAAAAAACATCTCACCTGCTTTTCAGCTGGCCCATCAGCACCTGAGCTTTCCAAACAAAAGCAGATTTACCATGTAGTATTTAGAGAGTTTGGGTTTTCAGCAAAACTGTTTTATACGCTAAGGTCTCAGAAATAAGACTACTAAAAATAATGATACCAAGATTGACAAGGCCAATGAATTCCCCTGCACTGGAAAAAATGCGTAACCATATTTGCACACTAAAGAGTAAGATGCAGGCAAAATAAAAATGTGGTGGGGGGTTGGGGGGGGCTACAGAGGAAAATCACTGTGACTCCCAACTTTAATATTAATCAGAAAATCAGAAATAGAGTGAGAAGGAGCCTGAAAAGAAGTAAAACAAATGTGTACATTTAATCAGACAGGATTGCATAGGATACAAAGCACAGGGCTAATTAGTCTCAGCAGGTAGGACTAACCTTCAGACTTCATAAATAAATAAGGCGGGCACAGTTTCTAAGAGGGTGAGTGGAGACAGAAAGGGGATTATTTCAAGACACCAAGTAAAAACATGAAGAATGAAATGCTTCACTGTTAAATCCATGTACAAATGGATTTAACAGTTTTCTTTTTTTAGGTCTTTTCACTTGGTTGCCTTCAGATTTACACATTTAGCGAATGACCATAGCTCTTCACACTTGCTAATTGTCACCTGTATACTTGGTGTGTCTGAGTCTGTCAGTGTACAGCATAGACTTTCCTAAGGCCTGTTTTAAGGTCTTACTTACTTAAACTGGAATACATTTATAGTAACTCAATTCTATGGTAATTTCTTTGTCCTTTGCAGTGGCATTTTTATTTTAATCTAATCTTGATGTGAATTAAGTTGGATAATGAGGACTTCTATGTCCTTTATAGGACTTACCTGGATAATAAAAGCTCATAAATATACTGAATTAAAATTTTAAAGAGTCTACCTGTTGTTTTTAATGTCCCGGTCTGCATTTTTATCATGTGTAAACACTAAGGTTTTCTTCCAGTGATTAGTATCCATTCCGGCATATCCTTATATTTCTCATTCAAAGGAAACTCTTCAATCCTTCCTCCTTTAAATCTTTGATTTAATTAAGCAATTAGACGTTATTACATGATAGCACACATGCCACATTCAATCTCACTGCTTTGTGTCATAAAAAGGCTTGGGGAGACTAGCAAGATCTCAGAGGGTCAGTTACCCCTGAGTCTCTGAAAGGGCTTCAGGTGATGCCAGGATAAGGGAGAAATGGTGGAGGGTGTGAAACTGAAATTGGCGAAAAGCAAGGTAATATAATATTAAAATAAAAAAAAAAAAAAGGTCAGATTGGCCCACAACGTGGACATGTAATTTGTAGATCTGGTGTGAAATTTTAAACAACAGTTGGCTTGGGTCCAGGTGTTGAGGCTACTTCTCTCTATAGGTGCTGATGACTGACTCCTGGTTTGTAGGACCAGGAGTTCTTCCCCAAAGGCCGGGGTTCTAAACACAGGGAGGAAACCAGACCAGTCCTGACTTGAGCCTGAGCCTAGCAGTTTTGCGTATTAGGGGTTGGGCAGATTGGGGAGAAGCTGTGACCTCTTCCCTCCCAGGTCCTGGACTATAAGGAGACTGTCCCTTAGCACCCCCTCCTTCTCCTCCTCCTCATCCACTGCCCTTCTGCTGTTTCTCATCTCTGTTTTCTCCTTCCCTTCAGCCATCCCTGTGTTGATAGTAGTAATCTGCATTTAACCTCAAAAATTAAGAGACTAGTTTATCACTCTCATGGGCACTTCCTACTTCATTCTTCTTGGGGAACGTAAAAAGAAAGTTTCGGTTTATATAAATCACTTTTTGGGGATCAGTTCCCTTTGAGGAGGAGAAATTATGGCGAAGTAGTAGGTCCCCTCTGAAATGTGGGACCGCGCTTGATGAGATGACAGAAACTGGCCGGCCATTGGCCTTGTTACCTATGACCCCTTAGTCCTAGCTCACCTGACAGGTGAGGTGGTTGGACTGGATATTTTCTTAGGTCCTTTCTAACATTCAGAGAGTCCATGATTCCATATTTTCAGCCCACACCCCAGTTATGCTAAGAGGCTCACTGGCACACCAGCAAAAGGGACAAACTCTATTGGAAGTTTAGCTTTAGAATTTAGGAAAAACAAGGATAGTCTGCTTAGAGTCACCAGAAGTAGAGAAAACATGTTGACAACCATATTCAGCTCCCCCAATCACTTAGCAAGATTCTACTAAATTATCCTCGACAGGGTTGTGTACATGCATGCGTGTGTGTGTGTGTGTGTGTGTGTGTGTGTGTGTGTTCATGTTCTGTGTGATTTTTCTTTAAAGATCCAAGCTCCAAGATGGATGATCTGTTACCCACTGTGTTGGACTTATCTATGCAGGGAGTGTACTGACTGAGGGAAGCCAAAAAAAGAATCTGAAAACATAAGGAAGCTGTAAAATGGGGAAATGTTTAGAAGCCAAAGTCCTGATTCCACTGTGAGATTTTCTGTTTGCTTTTTGTTCTGCGTGGGTGATGGTTCCTTATTTGGATCTTGAGGAAAGCTACTCCCTTAGCCAACATAGGAACACGAAAAATTGGACACCTGAGAGTCTTCAGCTTTAGCAGGAGGAAGGGGTAGGCAAAAAGGGCCCCCTTCCCAGACATCCTTTTATTTTCCCCCAGTGATTCTGTCAAGGGATGTGGAAAGGCACACACCCTCTTCTTGGAACCCTGAGGAACACTGTTCTGTTCTGGCATTTTTCTGAAGTGCCTGGCTTGATCACCTTGCTTCAGCTAATGACAGGTCCAGGCAATAAAGTGACAATAATGCCTGATGATCCAAGGGTTAATCGGGAGATGTATGCATTTGTACAAGGTTTCATCACCTGCCTTCTTAGCTGTTCACTACCGCTATAGGCATTTGTGACAGGAGCAGCCTTTCGAAAGACATCAGTCCTCCATAAGTACACCTTTCTTATTGACAAGATGTCTTTTAACCCTAATAGTAATGGAAGAAGGCCAATAAATGAAACATTTACTGCATAACTTGCCTTATTTTGGGGTGGTGTACATTTCCTTTCTAGCCGTCTCTAGAAGATGTTTTCAGCCTAATTTGCTCCCTAGAAATTTCGCTTGCTACAGTTATACGTCTATGACGTTTTATTGCCTGAAGCCAAGTCTGCATAAGAACTTTCTTAAGATATACTTATCCTAATGCCAGGCTACAGGAACCAGGCTGCTTTATGCTGAATTATTTGTGCTACCGGATATACAGGGCAGAGACTTCCCAATAGTCATTGCCATAGGGTAGGTCTAAATGTTTCTGAGAAGGGAAGGAAAAGGCAGGAAAAAGGTGAAAGAAGTTTCATCTAGGTTGATTTGTAGAAGTCTTTAGAATTAATAATTGCGTGTATATTTAACATATTAAAATGCCCGAGGTTTTCTTTGCTTTCCTTTAAAAAAAAAAAAAAAGCTTCAGTGACCCCATCCTTTTTCAGAGAACATCCTTACCTGCTCAAACCCACTGTTATGTTCAGAAATGTCATGGATATCAAAGCACCTTCCACAAAAACATGGGCACTTTAACTTGAGGCAAACATGATGTCCACCAATATTGAGCAATCACATAAGGTGGTTTACATCTGTTCAAGGGACAGAGCAGGTGAAATTTCAGGGGAGGACAATACCATTGTTTCCCCTGTAATTTATCTAGGTGTGGGCTGACACACCTGCTTCTGGCCAAAAGCATCATGGGACAGAGCAGGTGAAGGATCTAAGGAGACTCCCATGTCCACAGTGTGACGATTTCAGGCTTGGTTCACCCCCAGGAATCCAAAGCAGCTTTGAGCCCCAATCTGTCCTTGAGGAAGGACTAAATCTATGTTGATCAAATCACTTGAGACTGAATTAGAATCAGCTCCTCACTGCCTTGCAAAAATCCCAATTGCTTCTGTAAATTCCAATGATATTCGTGGATTATATTTCCTAATGAAACACTCATTTGGACAGGAAAGGGAAGAAAGATAAATGATGTGTTTCAGGGTCCAGAGTGAGTTTGGGTCGCAGTACAGACAACAGCCTGCAGCATGGGTGCAGCAACTAGGAGGGAGGCTTCCAGTGGACTGTCATCTCAGCAAACGCTGTCTCTTGGTAGCCTGAGGGCACACTGTAAATACCTAGAGCATGAGGGAAGGCATTAATCGTTATTTCTTAAAGGTTCCAGGATGCCAAGAGTGAGAGATTATAATGACCCCAAAACCCCATAAGAAGCACAGCTGCCCCTCCCAGCAACACCGCCCATGGAAACGTGATCTTTCTCTATGCACGGTACCCAGACAGTGATTCTCCCATGCTTTCTCAAGACGGCCCAGGTTCCTGATGGTTCGTGTACAGAAAAAGCAAGTACATTCCTTGCTTCCACCCAGCAAAGGGCTCTGCCCCTGTGGAAACTCAAGTCCTGGGTAGAGAAGAACCAGCAGAGGCCCCGCCCTCTCCCCTTCTCAGTCCTACCAGTGTTCACCAGGGGCTGGAGCGATGGTGTCTAGGTGCCTATGAGACCCTCCTAACCCCGCCAGGCCCTGCTGCCCACCCCCATCACCCAACAGCAAAGGTGATAACTATCTGGAAGCCAGATGGGGCCTTCCTAAAGGAAGGATCTGATACTGATGTCTTGTAATCTTTTCTTCTCTAAAGGACCCTCACATACCCCTCTGTAGAAGAAGCATCTTTCTAATGTGCTCTTCTGACTGTTCATGTTATTATATTGCTGGCTGCAAAACACCGTTTAAAAAAAAAGTATAATTGTTCATTAAAGTATTTGAAAGGATGAAGGATGTGTTCCTTCGAAAATATCAACAGCACTTTTTTTCCTAGATGATAGAAGTGGGGGTAATTTTTACTTACATTATTATACTTTTCTATACTATCTGGTTTTGTTTGGTCTTAAAAACCGCATGGATTATTTGCATCATCAGAAAGAAAGAAAATGCTTTTCTTTCTATTTTAAGAAATAAATGCTTTGGTTTTCCTCCTCCTTCTCATAGCCATCCCTCCTCCCCCAAACTGGGGGTAAAAAGGTAGCTGTTGCTACACTGCAAGTGATATGTCATTTTTAAAGCTCTGTTTGCCGAATTTTTCTCCTACTTGAATTTCAGAGCACATGGATGACAAGGGATTCCATTTCACTCCTTTAATTTAAAAATAAATAATGAGCCCCACCCACCCAAAATAAGCTCCGAGATCCGCATGCAGATTTCACAGAGGCAACATCCTCTGTCCTTTAAGGAGATTGTCCTTCTACAAAGCCCTTTCTTGAACATTGCTCCACCTGCTACTCACAATACCTTGTGAGGTAGAGGGGACAAATATAATTATCCCCATTTTATAGGTAAGGAAACCGAGGCTCCCAGAGGTCCATCACAGAGCTGGCAATGACCAGGCCAAGACTGGAAGTCAAGTTTCCCGATTCCATGTCCAGGTCTTCTTTTGCTACTGGTTCCTGGGTCAACCCAACAACAGAATCACTCTCACCAATTTTCTGTGCTATTTTGGTGGTAAAAAGAAGACTTGGCAAAAACATTATTAATTTCTTCTGAAGCAAAACTCACACCTGCCCTTCAGCTACCTTGTCAAATAGAGGACATTTCTCCTCAAGGCTTATCCATTTCTCTCACTTGCTTCTTCTGGATGCCTAGGGCTGTCTCCCCAATTTACCTCCTTCCTTATACCACCCCCTAAAAAGTGCCACAGTTTCTTAACCTCCGTGCTATTGACATTTGGGACTGAATAATTCCTTGTTGTGCAGGGCTGTCCTTGTGTTGTTGGACACTGAGTAGCATCTGTGATCTACACACTAGTTGACAGTGGAACCCCTCCCCATGTCATCACAGGAAAAAATGTCTCCAGAAATTGCCACATGTCCCCTTTTGCAGGTTGTGAGGGACCGAAATCACCCCCAGTGGAGAACCACTGCTCTATAGCAAGTCTCCTCTCTGAAAGGAGTCTGGTAAACTCACTCACTTTAGTAAGTCAGTTCTCTAACTGATAAGGGGGGGGCCCACCATCCCCTCTCCTTCCAGCCAACCGGGAGCTGTATCAGAATGGCCAGGGAAGTTGTTTCAAACTGTGCCACCTCCACTCCCCGGTGAGAACCTATGCCCTGCACTAAAGGGCATCTTAGTCTCACCAGAAGGGTTCAAATTTTGGCTCTGCCATGTATGAATGTGTGACATGGGGTCAGTGCATAAATTATTCTGCCTCTACTTACTCATCTATGAAATGGGGACATAACATCTATGTCTGAGTGTTATCTTGAGGATTCAGTGAAATAACAGGTACAATTGCCTTGATCACAGAGGCTTTCTATAGAGCAGGTTTCCTTTCCTGCCTCCCCTCTCCAGATGGAAATGGAGTGCCAGGATTTAGCATGGTCCTGGCTCCATGGGAGGGCTCAGTACATCTTAGCTCTTATCACTGTTATTTTATCTCTCCTGGTTACTCCTCTCAAGAGTGGCTGCATTATAAAAAGGAAAGATGCCTAAACTCAAAGCAAACATCTGGAATGGTGACTTTCAAGCACCAAAGACAGGCCAGGCAGTTACAGCAAAAGCTCTTTAGGATCTCTTTGTGGTGCTGTCCATCAGGAGAGGGCCACCCCCACCGCGAGAGGGTCCCCTACCACCCTTCTCTCCCTGTCCCTCAGGCAAATCCCTCCCACTCAGTGAGGGAGAGCAGCACGACAGATTTCAAAAGCCCCCAAGGCTTCGTCTCAATTGTCTAGTAATTTAATAATACGCAGCCCTTTGCAAACACTAATTAAGCAAGAGCAAGTTCCCTGGTGAGGGAGGCCAGCCACCCTCCCAACCCTGGCCCCTGCTTTCAAATGGGAGGTGACTGAGAGGTGGCTCCCCAGAGAAGTGGTTTGCCTGGGGCTAACGAAAAAAGAAAGGAAGAAGCTAGGTCAAAAGGGAAGAGAGGAATTCCAGGTCAGAGGCCGGCAGGGGCTTGGTCCAGTCAAGACTACCACTGGCCACTCCTTTAGAACAGGGGCTCTCCTAGCTCTTCTGCTTCTCAGGGGAGGGTGGCAGGGACCCCCTCGCACCAGTATCTCACCAGGAAAATGCACTCACCCTTAAATTTTTGCAAATACTTTCTAGACTTTCTGTTAACATTTCCTGTCCTGAATAATCATTAAGTAAAGTCTTTACATTGATTGAGTCTTTTACAATTTTAGAAGTGCTCTCCAACAGTCAGGCACTAGGATGCAGAGATGAGCCATGTGGGTTCTAGAATGATGGCCTTGAACCTGCCAGTGCCACTCCCCAGCTGGGTTTCCTTCAACACAGTATTTCACCTCCCTCCATTTCTGTTTCCTTTTACATAAAATGGAGTTAGTAAAAGTAGCTCTTGTTAAAATTATTTCCATTTTACAGATGAAAAAACCCCGAGACTGGGGAAAACTGGGCCAAACTCACTCAAGTCAGTAGAGCCTCGGGGATGGGGGGCATTCAAGGTTCTGACTCATCATATATCAATCTGCCTCCCCCATTAAAACCTTTAAAACTTTTTGTTGAAGTATAGCATTCATATAGTAAAGTGTAAAAACCTTAAAGCATTCAGTTTGGTAAGTTTTTAGAAATGGGCACATCCAGAGGGAAGGGTATAGCTCAGTGTTAGAGCATGTGCCTCGCATGCATTAGGTCCTGGGTTCAATCCCCAGTACCTCCCTCTAAAAGTGTAAATAAATAAATAAAACTAATTACCTCCCCTCACCAAAAAAAACCTGAAAAGAAATTTTTTAAATTAAAAAAAAAAAGAAATGGGCACACCCATGTAAGCGCTATCTAGATCTAAATAATAGAACAGTATTACCAGAATGACAGAAGCAATCTTCATGTGACCTCCAAGTCAATATCACCCCCACCAGAGTAGAGTTGCTACATTTAGCAAATAAAAATATTGCTTAGGACTACTTACAATAATCAAAAATTATTTGCTAATCTGAAATTCGACTTTAATTAGATGGCCTGTATTTTATCTAGCAATCCCACCCCAAAAGCAACCACTGTTCTGACTTTTATGGCATTAAAATAGCTTTGTGTACATCACAGAAATGGAATCACATGATTGTACTCTTTGAGTTCTGGCTTCTTTTGCTTAACATTATGCCCAAGAGATTCAACAATATAGCAGTATTTCCTTTTCATGCCTGTGTAATAGTCCACAGCATACACTGGGATATAAATTTATAATATACAATGAATATAATTTTAGTCATTATATTCTGCAAATATATACATACACCTATTACAATGAATATGAATTTATTTATCTACTCTGC
The DNA here is from genome assembly GCF_048564905.1 of Vicugna pacos. Taxonomy (NCBI): domain Eukaryota; kingdom Metazoa; phylum Chordata; class Mammalia; order Artiodactyla; family Camelidae; genus Vicugna; species Vicugna pacos. The sequence goes on along the minus strand of NC_132997.1, from coordinate 86,335,722 downwards.
TATAGATGAACTTTGGGTTGTTTTTAGCTAAGATAAACAGGGCTACTATAAATATTATTCTTGTATATGCTTTTTTGTTATATCTGAATGCATCCCTATTGAGACTATGTATACCTAGGAGTAAAATTCCTGTGACATCAGGGTATGCATATGTTCAGCTTTAACAGATAGCAGAAAATTTCTCCAAAGTTGTTGAACCAATTTTTTTCAGGATGTAGAGTATTTCAGTTGCTTCACCTGCTACTGTCAGTTTCCCTCCTTTTATGGTGAGTATATAGGGAAATTTGCATTTCCCTGATGACTAATGCTATTGAGCATCTTTTCAAATGCTTATTGGTTATTTAGATATCCTGTTTAGTGAAATGCCTATTTAAGTATTTTGTCCTTTTTTTTTCCAAAATGAGTTGTCTTTTTCCTACTGATTTATAAGAATTCTTTACATATTCTAGATAAGAACTTTGTCAGACCTTGGTTTTGCAGATCTCCTCTCCCTCTCTGTGGCTTGCCTTTTCAGTCTCATAATGGTACATTCTGATGAACAGAAGTTTTTAATCTTTATGGTTATTGCTTTTGTGTATGTTGTTTAAGAAATCTTGACCTAGCCCAAAGTCACAAAGATAACCTCTTATGTTAACTTCTAGAAGCATTTTCATTGTATTTTTTATATCTAGAACTACTGGACTTGATCTTTGTCTATGATATGTATCATCCTATTAATTTTAAAATTATTTCCCAGTGTCATAGTGCTATAGAATCTATGTTCATGTTTGCTAATATCATCACTAGATAGTTCTATTCAGTCCAATAAAGAATTACTAAGCATTTTCACACGTGCCGAGGAATTGGGCTAGATTCTAAGAGTGTAGAACTTGAACTCAACTCGGTGCTCCCTCTCAGAGCACACAATCTTGCCCTTTGTGGTCTGCCTAAATCCATGTATGGCTCCTGCCCCACCCACAGTGTCTCCTCAAGTTCCCTTTAGGGGCAAAGTCCACTTGGATTTGCTTCTATGGCTGGAGCTTGATGCCTGTCCTTCAGAGTCTGGGCAGGGAGCTGCCAAGCACACTCACGCGTGTTGCTCCTTTGGGACAGCTCTGATTGAAAGTCAAGGAGAGAGCCTGAAATCTGGATCATTTCCAGATCCCTGTGCCAAGTAAGAGCCTACATTCTAGCCAAGTCGGTGGTGGCGAAGGTGCATCGTCCAGTCACTTGGAGTGGCTCAGAAATGCCTGGGGCAGCTGAAATGTTGGTAACAGAACAAGTAATAAACTATGAATGACTTTGGCGGTACCCGATTGTACCATAACTGTCGGCTTTGCTGGACTCATTAGCCCTTCCCACCAGTCGTCAATCACATCGCTAATACCCAGCTACCAATGCCTTAGGCAGGGGAGGGTGGTGTGGGTCAGTAAAGGAACAGCAACCTCATCCTCAATTTCAGTGTCTGTCCTTCAGAGACTTGGTGCTGATCCAGAGCGTAGACCTTTAAACGAGTCCAGCCCACTCCCTTTGCACCTCTTCTGCTTCATCCCATTAACCATCTAGAATGCTTTCCTGGTTCCTGTTCCCTCTTGTTGGCCCAGAAAATCTCCCTTTCTTGAAATGTATCAAATAACCCCTACTTCCCACTGGGCCCAAGACGCTTTTGGGCGATTAGGGCTCATTATCTTGTTCTTCCTGCCTCTGGCCACTTCAGATTAGAACACCCCACCTTCCCCACGGAGCCCCAGCCTCCAATATTGATCTCCAACGTTGATGGCTCTTGTCCCACCCAGGCCCATCACAACTTCTGCAAGAGACGGGGGTCTAGACATTGTGGCCTGAGAAGGGGGATTACTGCTTAATTTTCCTGTGACATTCTGCCCCCAGTTTTCTGCACAAGCCACTTCCCCAGTGCCACCCCCCACCCCCCGCCTCCCAGGGAAGAACCTGAGGTACTCAGATGAAGCCTTCCTACCTAGGACTCCCTCAGCCAAAGGAACCATCCCTGGGTGACCAAGAGCCCTTATCTAAATAGGGGAGATTGGAAATGTGGGAGGTCAAAGCCACAGAATTGAAATGCAAATGTGGGTACTTAACATATTTTAACGGAGTAAAGAAAGGCTGAGAGAGATTTCCCCCAGAAAACTTTAAACATGAAAATGTATCAAGAATCTCTGACAAGATTGGTATTTGTTTTTGACTTGGGGGTGTGGCAGAGAGGTAAGCTTCTATGACGACCAGGCTAGAGGCAGAAAGGAACCTTTACTGGGCCTTGTAAGGAGAGAAGCCAGGGGATGCAAGGCCAAGGGGTGTTCTTAGAGCAAACAAAGCAGCCTGGATGAAGACCACAGGAGGGTGGGAGCCGGGCCTCCAGGACACACTGACCACGAATGGGTTAGGGAACCAGTCCAGTCCCTGTTGCAGGCCAAATACAGGCCTTTCAAAGGAATTAGGGCTCCTGAGGGCAGTGTTGGGGAAAGAAGGCTGAGTGAACTGTGTTTTAAGCTCCAAAGCCAGCAGCTCCCACCGGGAAATCAGCAGGAAGAACTTGACCCCCTCAGACACAAAGGACTCAGGAGGGCCGACTCCTGTGATCACAGCTCATGGAAGGTGCTGGAACCAAAGCAGACTGTTACACGCTCCACCCCTGAGCCTAGGGGCCCCAGCAGCTCCAGGTTCTGTTTCACTCTGCTCTACTTAATCTGCACAAGATAAAGTGCCCGCCCTGTGGACTCAAGCTTGCTTTCCCTGGTAGCAGCTAGAGGTGGCCTTTATTCAGGAACTCCTTCCTCTCTGACTCTTGGAGGGAAGCAGAGGCTTGCGATCTATCCTGGGGAGCACATCAAGGAGGCGGAGTGTGCACAGCCCATTCATCCTCTTGAGGAGGCAGGCTGCTTGTTCCCAGGCCCAGGCCTCCCAGGACTTTACTGTTGTTGCTACAGTAACTGTCAGTCCCACTGGGGAAAGGAAGACAAAACAGGTGGGTGCCAGTTTTGAGAAATAGCTTTACACACTGAACTGAACTTCTTAACCTGAGTTGATCCCAAAGACTTTCGAGGGGGGCTTTATATGGACATAATCCAAGGGGTTATGTGTTTTAAGGAAAAACATTGCGTTTTTATTTTTACTGAACTCTCACTGAAATTTTCTTTCTTTCTTTCTTTCTTTCTTTCTTTCTTTCTTTCTTTCTTTCTTTCTTTCTTTCTTTCTTTCTTTCTTTCTTTCTTTCTTTCTTTCTTTTTGATATGGGCAACAAACGTATTAGCAGTCACTGTGGCCTTTTGAAAAAATTGTTAACTTTATATTTAAACATTCTTAATTATTTCTTGTGTCATAACTGACACATATTACTTACATAGTGGAAATAATTTATAATAAAATATAATTTAAAAAATAAGAATCTATAATTCTCCAAGTAACTGTTAGGCCCAAATGTATTACCTGTATTAGGTAAACAGACGTTCAGAATG